>NC_067479.1:71107372-71407372 GCF_947179515.1 Apodemus sylvaticus | reverse complement strand
AAAATAAAATTTTTAAAATATTTCCTGTGTTGTGAATTTAATAAAATGATAACTATAAATCTCTATAATCTTAGAAAAGTAGAATCATATTTTCAAGTAACAAATACAAATGAAATTAATATGATATATAACATTTTGCATGAAATAACCATGGAAATTATTTTAAAACTGTGTGATTAAGACAGATGTATAAAGAAAACATTTTGGTCTTAAAACTCTTGTAACACTAGAGAAAGAAAAAGATGGCAGAGTGGCAGAGGATGAGCCTGCAGAGGGTACAATGCCATGGGAACATTTTTTAACGTCTAAATTGCTGCCCCTCCCCCTTCCAGAGTCCCTCCTCCCTTCCCCCTCCCCTTCTCCTCTGAGAGGGTGGGGTGCCCCCTGGGGATCCCCCAACCCTGGTGTATCAAGTCTCTGCAGGATTAGGCAGACCCTCTCCCACCAAGGCCAGACAAGACAGCCCTGTTGGGGATCAGATTCCACAGACAGGGAAGAGCTTTAGGAATAGTCCTCTTTTGGATTTTCTAACATAATAATTTATTTTAATCAATTAGAAATCATTTTGTTAGAATTTGGAGTCTTGGTTTTAAGCAAAATTTTTGTACTGTCTTGGAATAAAAATTTGCTTCATTAAATAATTTAAGAGACAGCCTAGATAATATTCATAGAACTCAATTTTTTTCTCTACCTCTTGGCTGATCTTCCTCCTGTGCTAGATTTAAGCTACATTTGATTTTTTTTAAAAAAATTATTAATCATTTTATTTGTTTACATTTCAAATGTTATCCTCCTTCCTGTTCTCCTTTCCATAAATATTTATTTTACAGTTTATTTTTCTCTTTTTTTTTAGTTGGTATTCAATCTTATAGTGTGTGTGTGTGTGTGTGTGTGTATGCGCACACGCACGCATGTATGTGTGTGTCCCTCTCCATCCAACACCCTAGCAGCACACCTAGGTAAGTTAGAAAACCACATTTTGAATTACACATACTAGAAAACCCATTTAACCTGGGGGTTTTTTTTTTAATATGTTTTTTTAATTTATTTATTTAGTATGTAAGTACACCATAGCTGACTTCAGACACCCCAGAATAAGGCATCAGATCTCATTACAGATGGTTGTGAGCCACCATGTGGTTGCTGGGATTTGAACTCAGGACCTTTGGAAGAGCAGTCAGTGCTCTTAACCACTGAGCCATCTCTCCAGACCAACCTGGGGTTTTAACCTACTAACAAAGCCTAGTTATCTGTCGCTCTCTTTTGATAAACTAAAAATAAGAATTCTTTCCTGAAATGAGAGGAGTTGGACAGGAGCGCACACCTGAGAGACGCACACTGCAATCAAGGCCTTTACCATGAGACGCCTGACGCCATTTCCCTTAGCAACTACATACAGTGGGCATTCTAACTTCCATTTTGTGTTTTTAGAAAATTGAGATAGGAATTATAAAAAATGAGCTTGCTCAAATTTTGCTGTAATGATTAGATCAATATCAGATATTAAGCCAGTCAAATTTTCTTAAAGATGAAACACACTTTACTGATTATCTTATGATAGGAAAAAACAAAACTAAACACATCATACTAAGGAAGAAATGTCACAAGCAATATTTACAAGCAGACCTTGCGAAAAGCTAAGTTGAAAATTGTGCAAACTAATAAGATATAACTCCTTTTCTTCTTCATTAAACTCTAAGCAATTTGACAGCATTTTTTTTTTGGTCATAAGCTATCCATCTCCACATAAATCTTAGTGGACTCTCACCCATCGCTGGGGTTCCTAGGCCTGCTAGGGTTTCTTTATTTTTGGTATTTTTCTTGTTCTGTTTTGTGATATTGCTGTTTTTTATTCTTAGGTGCTCATGGATGTAATGAATTAGAATTGGAAAAAAATATAAAGGAATAGCCCTCACCCTAGATGTTGGGGACCCGCATGAAGACTGAGCAGCATATCTGCTACACGTGTGTGGGGGGAGAGGGACGGCTCAGTCCAGCCTGTGTATGCTCTTTGGTTTGTGGCTTAGTCTCTGAGAGCTCTGGAACAACTTATTAAAAGGCAGATCTGATGGTAAGATGCTTTTAAAAAGTGATTTTATGAAATTGGAAAAAAAGATGGTGCAGTGTGCTCAGTGGAGAGAAGCAGAGCTAGAGTCACACCGCGGCGACAGGTACGGGAGAGCAGCTGCTATCATGAGTCCAGCGCCGCGGCGACAGGTATGGAGAGCAGCTGACATCACGAGTCCAGCACTGCCATTTAACCCACGGTGGAGCCACCCTGACCCTGCTGTTAAAGGCCAGCCATATTGTCCATGCTCCCACCAGCTGCTATGGCCAAGGAAGCTTCTTTGCAGTGGTATTGGTGACTGCAGACTCATAAAGGCTTTTGTGACAACTCCCCCAACCCATCCCCACCAACAAAACAAACAAAATAAAACAACCAGAAACAGTTGAGACAGGAAGATATTGAAGAGTCCTTTAAAACTGTGATAAAAGTGTAGTTCCTCACTGCACTCTTTATGGCTTATGGGGGAAAGTGGTCAGGTCAACAGGACCACTGGAGTGGGTATGGGAATCAGCCCCTTTCTCTCCCCATTTCCCTCTCCCCTCCTCATTCAGTGACTTGATACTTTGTCTATACCATGCTTTCTCTCCATGCCTGGACTTGAATGAAACAGCACACTATAAAGTGTGCAAATAGGCTTCCCAGGGTGGAGCAGAAGGGATTCTGGGAGAGCTGCGGTGGCGCAGAGGGGATTCTGGGAGAGCTGTGGTCACTCTGTCAGTTTAACCTGGTCCCACTGTTTAACCAGGTGTCCACAGCTGAAACTCGGCAAATTCCCCAAACACCCTTACTTCTGAAGTCTCTTAAACTCTGGATTTTACTTTTCCAAAATCTAACGATTAGTTCTTGCTTGGTCTGTAGCTCTCATGATAAATTCAATTTTTGCTCTCAGACACTGGCTGCCGGTCTCTTTTGGTGACGCTCCTTCTGGAGAGAACCCGTGAGCCAAGTGCCCAAGCCTGTTGGTAGCTTCGCCTTCCTTCCAAACGCCTTTGAAGCAATGAGCAGCACATGTCCCATTCCATTGCTCCATTCTTCCCCCCACTCCACGGTCTGCCCAAACTGCATCTCACCAATAAAATATTATCGTGATCTCTGCCTGTCCTCTGCCTTCTAACAAAGCCACAGTGGGATCACGTGGCAGAGTGCAGCCCGGGACATTCCTTCCCTTGTCTCAGCCTGATGCTCATAGGAAGGCCTCTCATAAAGTACTCACAAGACAGCCTCTTAGGTGTTCTTCCACCAAGCCACACTCTGCACAGAATGCTCCCCAGAAGTCTAGATTTTTGTCCTTTACTATTTTACCAGGGGTTGGGATAGAAGGTCTTTTCTTCCTTCCCTTCCCCCTTCCCTCCTTACTCCCTTCCTTCCTTCTTTCTTTTATTTTTGAGACACAGTTTCACTATATATACAAAGTTGGTCTTGAAGTCACAGAGATCTGCTTACCTCTGCACCCTGAGTCCTGGCACTAAAGGTGTGCGCCACGACAGCCAGTCATGCCTCGATGCCCTTCCCCTTCTTCCCCTTCTTTCCCTTCCTTCCTTCCTTCCTTCTTTCCTTCCTTCCACCTTTTCTTGTTCCCTTTGCAGTGACTCTATGGGACGTGACTGGGGTTTTACCCCTTGCTTCCTCCTGGTAAAGCCCAGCACACAGCCTTCTGAAAAAAATTGTCAGCCTCACCCAGGGAAGCACAACCTGTGCCCTCAACAGCAGGGGAACAAGATTCTATACTGACCAAGATTTGTTAGAAAAGGGAGTTCCACAGCTCAGTGCTCCTGAGACCCCACAGGAAACCATGGGCCTCAGAGTGGATGCTTCTCCCTTTGCCCTGTTTCAGGCTCCAGCCCCTGTTTTATGGTAGTGTGATTACCCACCTAGACAGCGATGACAACTGTCAAAGTCTGAACACCTCGCAGACACAGGGCAGACAGGGCTTTCCTGACCCAAGGGAATGATGGGAACTGCAGAGAGTGGCACAAAATAGAAAGGGAGGGTAGTAAGAAAACACCAGATAGTTTGCAAGTGACTTAGGAACACTCAGGAGACAGAGACTGAAGATCAGAAGACAGCACCTTCCCAGAGCCTCTGAGTCTCTCTGTGACTTTGGGTTGGGGAGAACTGTTTAGAAGGACTTTGTCTCCAAAGTGCTTGCATTTCTCTGACTCTGAGGAGATCTGGGGCTGGGGAACCCTGCATCTCTGGTTTTTCTGACTCTATCAATGGCTTAGTGTCTGGAATATGATTTTATCCCCTTTGTCTATTTTAAATACTTGATAACTTCCACATATACGACCCCCAAGCTCCTTCTTACATGCCTTCCACGTGTTTTTTTTTAATTTTTTAATTGGATATATTCTTTATTTACATTTCAAATGTTATCCCTTTCCCCAGTTTCTCCCCCCCTGGGTAACCCCTATCCCATCCTCCCTCCCCATACTTCTATGAGGGTGTTCTTCCACCCACCCCACTCCCACTTCCCTGCCCTTGATTCCCCTACAATGGGACATCTATGGAGCCTTCATAGGACCAAGGACCTTTCCTCCCATTGATCTCTGACAAGGCCGTCCTCTGCTACATATGCAGCTAGAGGCATGTATACCCCTTGGTTGATGGCTTAGTCCCTGGGAGCTCTGAGGGGTCTGGTTGGTTGATATTGTTGTTCTTCCTATGAGGTTGCAAACCCCTTCAGCCCCTTCAGTCTTTTCTCTAACTCCTCCATTGGGGACCCCACGCTCAGTCCAGTGGTTGGCCGTGAGCATCGGACTCTGTATTTGCAAGGCTCTGGCAGGGCCTCTCAGGAGACAGCCATATCAGGCTCCTTTCAGCAAGCATCTCTTGGCATCCACGATAGTGTCGGGGTTTGGTGACTGTACCTGGGATGAATCCCTAGGTGGTACAGTCTCTGGATGGCCTTTCCTTCACTCTCTTCTCTACAACTCATCTACATATTTGCTTCTGGGAGTATTTTGTTCCCATTCTCAGAAGAAAGAAATCACCCACACTTTGGTCTTCCTTCTTCTTGAGCTTCATGTGGTCTATTCCATGTGCTCTTTTAAAAGTAGAGATTAATCGTGTTACCTTGTGTTATCATTTTATATGAACTTTTTTATCCTTTAGTATCCTGCCAACTCCCTCTTTATTTACTTTTTTGAAGCAGAATCTTACTATATAGCTCAGGCTAGCCCGGAACTTGTGTTGTAGTCCAGCCTAGCTTTGAATTCCAGATCCTCCTGCCTCAGCTTTCTCAATGCTGGGGTTTATGTATGTACCACAGTGCTTGGCTAACTCCCTCTTTTACATGTAATTTCCACCCCAATTTCCCCAGTCTCACACAAAATCATGTGTCTGGTGCTCCGTATCAGTGCTACCATCTGACATCAAATTCCAACTTGAACTCTGGCTAGTGGGAAGGGGGAAAGGTACAAATGATAGTTAAGAGAAGCCTGAAATAGGCCGATGATGGGAGTGTCTGGGCAGAAGGCCTATATATTAAAAATCCTCAGTAGTACAGCTTCTAGACAAATAGTAGGCATTCCAGTGGCCCAATCAATCAATCAATCAATAATACATTTTGACAATTCTTTCAGTACTTTAAATACAATAATACAAAAGCACTTCCCTGAAAATTGTGTTAGAGAAAAAATACAAACTCCTCGGGAAAGGGAGTGAATTGTGGCTGAAAATTCATTTAATTAGTCAAGAATCATAAACGTGCAATGACATTTTCTAACCATGAACCACCATTCTGGCGTTCACCCTGTCAGAAGAGCCACTGACTTTTTAAGGTCATCGCAGCCACAGCTGGAACCTCAGAGAGGGATCCCATTGTGGCCTGAGACCACAGACAAAGGTATACTTCTTGCTCATCGTGAAATGTCCCCCTCTGCATGCTGATGCGGAGGGAAGCCAAATTATAGCAACCCTGAAGAATTAGCCTGGAGGACAGGCTTTCACAGCACAGGTAGAGATGGGACATCTGACTTGAGGTAACGTATTTTTTCACTCAAGCAGTACACTGAGTTCTCTGTACCTGCTGTTCTATAAAACACTGGGACCCAAGTGGCAAGCACTAACGTGCTTCTCCCTTGAGAGCAGAATTCATACACACATCATTATTAATGACAGCAAACATTCTGAAGAAAACAAAGCACAAGACAGGATGACAGGTTAGCCTGACCTTTTTACTGGGTCATCAAAATTTTCCCGGAAAATAAGTGTTTGACAATTATGCAAAATGTACACTTGAACATGAGAAGTGTTCTCTGACCGGGGCACCCAGTTAGAAGATCACAGGTTCTCATGCTCTGGAGTGCTTGGATCTTATAAAAAGTCATGAGGAATCATGCCAACATATGATTCCTTCTGTTTTCCATCAAACATAGGAATTAAAAAGCAATAGGAATACATTAGTGAATTTAGGTCTTTTAGCATTTGAATCTTTTGTTCAACAAAGGTTCCTTAAAATGTCAAAGCAAGTTTGGATCAGGAAGCAATATTAGAAGGATCTCCCTGGTGAAAGAAAATACCTTTAAAAGATATTAATTATGGAAGACAGTCAACTCAACTTTAAACTAAGAGGCTTGACGGATGTTTTCTCGAAGAGCAAGCTCAAAGGGTTAGTAGATTTTGGAAACAATCATGCACCTCAGTATCAAAGGCCCCATGTTGCAGTGTGCATGCAATACACAGAGACCCGTTCAAGAACCTGCCTGTAACTGTTCTAGAAGCAAAAACTGGAAACAAGTAAGAATGAATACTTATTTTCATGGGAGTTAAAATGGTAAAATGAAGGAGCTGTGTTTACATGTGTCAAATGAAGTAAATCTCAAACATAGGTCATTGATTAATTTCCCTAGAGTAAATTTCATAAATAACAGACTAAAATTTTGAACAATGTATTTGAAGTGCAGAATGTGTACATCTGTCTTAAAAATGCAGTTACTTTAAAATATCAAGTGAAAGTGAGGGCTTGGCATAGTGTAAGCCACCTTTTAAACACTAAGACAGACAGACAGACAGATATGGCTTTGCACTATATGTGTGCCTGGTGCTCTTAGAGGTCAGAAGAGGGTATGATCCTATGGAGCTGGAATTACAAATGGTTGTAAGCTGGCATGTAGGTGCTGGGAATTGAACTCTGGTCCTCTGGAAGAGCAGCCAGTGCTCTTAACTACTGATTCATCTCTCTAGCTGCCCTCCTCCTTTTTTTTTTAATGTTGGAAAGCAAACAAAATGAAGGGCAACAGAGTCACCCATGATGCTTTGCTGTGTAACAGCCTCACTTCTCATAGCTGCTGTCCACGTGGCCTATAACCCCCCACCCCCAGCAGCAGCTGTTCTGTCCTCTTATTATTGGCTCTGTCTCTCAGGACAACATAGAAGTAAGACATAGTGAGGACATCCAGTGCCAGGGGCCTGGGGCTCACGGATGAACTGTGGCCATGGAACTCACCCCTCCTTCCTCCTCCAGCAGCCATCCTTTGTGACATACCCCCAGTGCCCCTCCAGACAAGATCTGCTTCTCTTGCTGGTCTTGTTAGCCATGCCCTTTCTCCACAGGACTCCATCTCAGGGGTTTTCTGAGGGTCTGAGATGTGTTGAAACTTTGTGGGAAGTCATGGTATTTGCCACAGGACTTGAATAATAACTCACACCACCCTTTATTCTTCATGTCCCCCAGGCCTACCATGGGATACTTTGCCTGGAAAACACCATGAATTTCCATGGAAATATAGGGTACAGATGATTTTCATCCTTACATCTGAATTATCTTTTCCCTGCACCCTTATATCTCTATTGTTGAGTATGTGAAGTAGGGTATCTCAGAAGCCTTGAGAATTCTGCATAACTCATGGCCTGTCTGCACCTTCCATCCCTTCCCTTTGCCTGGTGTTCTCTCTCTCTCTCTCTTTCTCTCTCTCTCTCTCTCTCTCTCTCTCTCTCTCTCTCTCTCTCTCTCTCTCTCCCTCTTTCTCTCTCTCTCTCTTTCACTTTCCTCATGCCAGTTACCAGTTGCCAGAGTCAGATTCCCAATTTTTTAATCTGATTGTTTGACTCTTTTTAAAGCTAGTTAATAGGGAGATGGCTTAGTGGCTAAGAGCACTTGCTGCTTTTGCAGAGGATCCAGGTTCAGATCCCAGAACCCACATGGCGACTTACAAACATCTCTAACTCTAGGTCCAGGGACCCAATGCCCTCTTCCGATCTCCACTGATCACAAGCGCCAGGCAGACATGTGGTATACAGTGCACATAAAATAATAAATGCATCTAACCACGGATGGATGGCAGAGGTTCAGTCTGCCACTGGAGTTCTACCTCCAGAGTTTCTAAGAGGAAGAAAACACTGAGCCCTCTCATTACAGCCTTTACCTCAACAGGAATAGGGTGCCTAGGAAAGTGTGTGGCTAGCTCTCATTTATAATTTGAACACTTTCAAAAGTTGTTAATAGCTTTCAATTTCCTACAGATACAAGAAAGTAAAACTTTCTTAAATGTCAAAAATGTGTGTGTATGTGAATATGTGTGTGTCAGGGACGGGGCTGACTTGGAGGGCTGAGCCTGAAACTATCATTGGCTCCGCATTTGTCGTGGAGCCATGTAGGGTTACTTGAGGTCGCCAGGAAATGCCACCTTTTTTCTCTCTAAGCTGCAGCTTCGTGGGCTGTGTGGTCACTCAGCTTGCCTGCAACCTGTTATCTGTCTTTGGTTGAGACTTAATGCAAGTCCTACCACCTCTAGCAGCCCTCCCTATGAATGTTTAAGAGACATTTCACATATGAATCTTTCTAACTTCTTTTATACAAGTTATCCGATGTACTGTAACAATTAGACAGCAGATGGAATATCTTCTTAGGACACCCAATATTTTGGGACAGGGTGTGTGCCAGGTAAGCTTTTGATCTTGAGACCTTGCCACAGATGACAGAGGCTCAGTCTATCTCTGGAGCATTGACTCTGAAGCTTCCAGAAGAGAGGAAAACTCTGGGCCCTCTCATTACAGCCCTAACCCCAATAGAAATAGGGTGCCCAAGTCAAGTGTGGTGACTGGTTCTCATTTTTAAAGTCAGTATTCAGAAGGTTGGGGCAGAAGGATTTGCTTTGCATTTGAGTTCAACTCCCAGGCTGGGCTACAAAGCTACAAAGTGAGACCTGTCACAGTCAAACAAATAAAATAGGGCCCCCAGACTGTCATTAGAGGGCATGCTGCTGTCCAGGAAAAAGGCTGGGTCACTAGATATCTATGTATCTATAGAAGATCAGGCTCAGAACTGGACAGGGGAAATGAAGCAACTTTGAGATTGAGGCATGGGCAGATAGACCTTCCTGTCAGTCAGAAACCCAGGGTGGAGGTGCTAACTGGTGGTTAAACAAGAACCAAAGAGTCTTCATCCGATATTTGACATTTTTAATTAGTTCCCCAAATCAATGCAGATACAGAAAAATGTGCTTAAAGGAATGAGAGGAAAACCCATGCGTGGTAATATGGCTGCCGTGTTCCACGTGTCGCTGCTGTTCACAGTAGACACAGCACACTTTCCCCAAGATAGTTTGCTTTCCTCCATCAGAAAACCATGCCAGCACACTGGTTGAGTTAGGACAGGGCGCTTTCCTGAATTTTGCTTCTACTTTGTAGATATGCATATCACCTGGTGTCTAGATCATGAATGCCCTCCTGCTCAGTTGTCCCAGTGTCTCTTGCCTTTAGCCTTCTGGTGAGGGTGAATCAGTCTCTCTTTGTTCCTCACACTAGGGAAGCTCTGAGCATAAGCTCCTGCTTCTCAGGTCACCAGCTTGTCCTCTCCTTCATAGTTAGTCTTTCTTTGTCTCCAATCAGTCTATGCTGAACTCCTTTCTGGGTGTCTTGGAGGAGCCCAGAGAAAGGGAAACATTCCTTGTCTTTCAGGGATGTTAGCTGGCCCTTCCCTAATGTTTCATGGTCTCCTTGGTCAGAGTCAGGTTAGCAATGTCCCAAGTCCTCTTGGTTGCTCAGTGTCATCTTAGTGTCTTTAGGCCTCTATACCTTTTGATTGGACTGGTGTTCATGAGTCTTGAGTGTCTGACACTTGAGGTACTTTTGAAATTGATCCAGAGAAATTCTAATGTCCTTAAAGGTAGATATTACAAACTCACTTCGTCATGCCTCTCCGAGCAGAACCCTCCCAGCTTTGTTCCTTGTTTCACCTGAGATCTCTGTCCTTGTCACGCTTGGAGTTCATGGAAGAACCTTAATAGGATGCCTTGTGATCTTCAGTGTTACGTACACCCACCCCCACACACACACACACGTGGCTAAAAGTCGTGGATATATCAAGATAGGGCTTCATTGATTGCATTGGCCACACAGAAAAGGTCCAGATACAGGAGTCACTCAAAAGCAGAGTTTTCTACAGCTGGACACAGATGAGAGACCCAGAGAAAATCCAACTTTAAGAAGAACTTGAGGGACTACTGCCAGCTTGAAGATTAGGGCACAGAGTGGCAAGGACAGAGCTGAGAGCTGCCCCATGCTGATGGCAGCGAGAAACCAGCCTAGCTGAGAGGAACGGCCCCTATTAATAACCTGAGTGAGTGTGGGCGCTCTCAGGTATTCTCTGGCGTTTCCAGAGGGGAGCTCATCCTAGCTGG
This sequence comes from Apodemus sylvaticus, assembly GCF_947179515.1. NCBI lineage: Eukaryota > Metazoa > Chordata > Mammalia > Rodentia > Muridae > Apodemus > Apodemus sylvaticus. The sequence goes on along the minus strand of NC_067479.1, from coordinate 71,396,680 downwards.
TGCTTTGGCTTTGACTTTGTGAGACTAGCGCCAAGAGCACAGCCACAGCCACCCAGACTTTAGGTCTAGAGAACTATGAGACACTGGGTGTTTTTAAGCTGCTAAGTTTGTATAATTTGTTCCACAGTAATAGGAGAGTGAACACAACTTTAAGAAGGCATGATTCACTATTGGGAATTTAATATCTTTTTTTTTAAGATAGATAAAATAGGAGAAAAGGACACTAACCCCCTCACCTGGCATGCGGTCTGAAGAAATAACAATCAGCATCCTATCGTATTTGTCATCCTCCTGTTTATTTACTCTGCTTCATTTATACCTTCTCTTCCATTTTCTTTCTCTCCTTTCATTATCCCTCCAAATTTCCTCTGAATATACTGTGTGTGTGTGTGTAGAGCATGAGAGTGTATGTCTGATTGTGTATTGGTGTGTGTGTGTGTGTGTATGGATGTGTGTGTAGAGCATGAGAGTGTATGTCTGATTGTGTATGGGGGTGTGTGTGTATGGGTGTATGAGTGTGTATGTATGAGTGTGTGTGTGTGTGTGTGTATGGGTGTATGAGTGTGTGTGTGTGTATGAGAGTGTGTGTGGGGGGGGTGTTTGTGTGTATAGCATGGGGTGTGTGTGTGTCAGGGACTTAAGACAGCCCTGGTTGATTGAGCGGCCACTGGAAACAAACAACATCTCCCCCTGCTTTAAGGTCTGGCTCAGCTTTCCCATCTCAGAGAATCCTGGAAGGGTCAGCAAGGCAAAGCAATGTGAGCTGTGTTGTTATGTGCTCCCCGTGGTAGAAACTATGTAAGTATAAAGAGATAATACTCACAGGAAACCTATTCTGCATCCACTTTAGTCCAAAAGGATGCATTTAGTTCATTTATTCCTATAGGAGCCCAGGATGTCACTATCTTACAGTTGCAGAATCAAAAGGCAGCCAGGGAACAGCTCTGCCAAGGCTGATCTGGGCAGCCAGATCGACCAGTGCAGTCTGATGGTGGAATGTGCTTGCTTTCCTGCTACCCAGTTGGAATTCCATTCAGGAAAACACCATATTCCAGGCACTTTGCTGAACTTCAAGCTGCTCTGGAAATTTGTCTATCTATACTATATTTATGGTAAGTGCCCCTTGGTTTCCAAAGTTCTCCTGTGATCCAGGACAAAGTCATTAGTTCTTCTTTACCTCCTTCAGGAGGTGATGGTGAGGATTCATCATGACACTCTTCCATCTTGCAACTTCTGGAGTTAAATTAAGAGACAAAGTTCTCAGAAATAGATTGAGTGCCTTGTATTGACCCTAGGATTGGCCAGGTTAGGTCAGGAGGAGGAGGGAGCATCAGTCCAAGGAATAAAGCAGGAAGGGTTGTGATGGCAGGATCCAAGGGTTATGGGAGCTTGCCTGTGTTTGATCCTGTACCCTGAGACTACGGGGAAGAGTAGTCCCCTGCAGTTAGGCTAATACTCAGATACACCAGCAGAGCACTCAAACAATATCCCAGTCCCACTATCAAACTCTATTGAAATCTCCATGGTGATCTCAGAACAGGCTTCCTGCTCTGGCTAAAAGATGCTGAAAGACAGATGTTTAAAGTGCCACGGTGAGTCTCAGTGACAGGCTTGCAAGTTTTATAGGAACTATTTAGCTCTTCCAACAAAGGGTCAGCAGGTGGGGTGAGGTATACTGCTTCCTGTGCACCACCACAGACCTGGCTGCAGAAGTCCCCTTAATTGATAAGCAGGTACCACATCCTAGCCCCAAGGTCTAGCAGGGTCTCTTTAAATTTAGTTACAAATGTAAAGCACATAGCTTCATTACAGAGTCCATATTTGTCTGTTTTACAATGTAAATCTAACTCAGGGCCCTCCAAACATCCCCAAAGATTTTTCCTGGCTCATATTTGTAGAGAAGGTTCTAAGATCTAGTATGTTCATTGTAAAATTTGGCTATTATTTGTGACCAACATTTATTTCTCAATTGCTTACTGAAGAGCCCGCCTTTCTCCCAGAGCAGAAATGTACATAGCTAGATACAACATGGTCACCCTCCCAGGCTCCCTTGTATGTGACACCTTATATGTGACAAGTCGACCCATTTCTATCCAATCCAAGTCAGGGAGTGAGATTTCCAGAACACAGTCTTTCCTCAGTAATGGGAAGGAAACCCAGGACCTTTCACATGCTAGCTAGTCACACCCTCTACCATAAAGCTGTGTTCCCAGCACTTCAGTAAAGACATTTTTAAATAGGGTATCTTCTCTTTGGCCTTTTCTCTCCTACTTTCTTATCCAGCTTTGAGACTGGGGAAAGAGGGATTATCTATGTCAGAGAAGTAACGTCAAGGGCAGATCCCTACCCTTTCTTTTCCCTTCTCATTGCTCCCTCTCTCTTTCTCTTTCTATCCAAAGGCCTTATTTACATTCCACATTTCTGTCCATGAAGTAAGTATCTGCTGACTCTCTGAGGAAGCATCTTGTAGATTCACCTTCCCGTTGTGTTTTCCCAGGGTTGTCACTTTCTCTACAGAACGTTCAGTAGCAGCTCCTTCTTCCAGAGACCACAGCTCTGGACACACGTGACAGCTGGAACCGAGAGGGTACCATTAGCATAATGACCATTATTCCTGGTGGAACGTGACTAGAGAATTCTCTGATTTCACAGAAAGAAGCCTTTTTACTAAGATAATTATGAATTCCAGGAGATCTTGGCTTAAAAAGGATAAATCCAAAAGAGAAGTGGAAAATAAAAAGGGGGGATCAAGATAAAAATGGCAGAATAATTAGAAAGAACCAATGGAGAGGAAGCTTGTGAAGGGCTGCCAGGATTTGACCTTGAAATACAAAAAAGAAGCCCCAGGAAGGAAAAAAGAAAGACAGAAAGAAAAGAAGAAAAAAGTAAGACAAATTCTTCCAGTTTAGGGGCAGAGCTCAGTCAACTCCAGGAATCTTCCAAACATCACTACGTGTTAGAGTCATGGATGATTCTGGTTTTCAGGAGCATTTTGACACAAGATAAGCTTACAGAACTAACTCTCTGTTGAAGCTCTGAGGCCTCTAAGTGTGGAGCATATCAGAGGCATGCCCATTCCTCAGTAAGCAGACTGCAATATATGGAACACAGCAGATCTTACGCACATTTAAGTTTCTGTTCCTGGGGCAACAAAGTCTGTCTTCTATTGAGTCTCAGCTTTGTCTAGTCAAGGCCTGAAAGTAGCAAACAAGTAGCTTAATAGTAAAAGGAAAGAAAAAATCTTGGGGCAAAAAGCATGTAAAAATGCTGCTAAGCTAACCCAGTGCTTTGTCATAGGCAACATATGACAGCAAGTGTCAGAAGCTACGGCTGGCGGTGATCTTTCAAGACTTGAGTATCAGATAACAAGTGGGGAGGTGTGAAAAGTGACCATTAGGACTTTTTAAATATGGAAATATTAATATTTTCTTTTTCTTTTGCCTTTCTTCTTATATAAAAAGGTAGAAAGGAATCATCAATCGCCCTTCTTTATTATTATTAAGTTTTGAAAAATTAAGTCTACATTCCGGATCTTTTAAAGTTTCTTAGAATTCATCTAAAAAGGGAAGAGTATAGAGGGCCATCTGGGGCAGGAGACCTGCACAGGAGGAGCAGAACTCCTGGCCCATTGGCTTGGCAACCATGGTGTTAAAACCTTGGAGCCATGATTTGACACTAGACTGAGGCAAGTCTTAAGAATGGCCAACTGAATTTACATTCTCTGCCAGATCAAAAACTTGTTATGCAGGAGTCAAGACTGCATTACCACATGGAAAATAAAAGATATATTTGAAATGTTAGCATTTCTGAGGTCAGAGAACCCCTCAGAAGAGGAGGCCAAAATATATAAGAGCAAGAGGACCTGGATGACACCAGAACAACAAGGCCCTATTAACTGAGAAAAGCTCATATGAACTCACAGAGATTGAAACAGCAAGCATGGAGCTGATGGGGTCTGTACTAGGACCTCTGTGTACACATTATAGATTTCATCTTAATATTTTAAAGAGACTCCTGAGTGGGTCTCCGACTCTTGTGCCTGTTCTTGGGGCTCCTTTCCTTCTCTTTGGTTGCCATATCCAAGTTCCATGGGACCCCCTTGGCCAACAACTCAATAGAATGTGACCTAGTCCTAACACTGGAAGCCTAGCCTGAATACAAGAGCTGGCCAGGTGAAACTCTATTGCCATTACTAGGAGTCCTCACAAGGATCACCTTTAGAGATTCCAGGAAGTTTCCACTGCACTAAATCCATACCATCCCCTAAATCCCCCAACCCCAATTTCAGCTGTCTCTCCCCACATTCTCTTCCTCCATCCCATCACCCGACACACATAACTAATTCCTATCCTCACCTGTCTTCACTACATCCTATTCTATTTCCTCCTCCAAGGAAGATCCATGAATGCACCCCAGATATCTCCTCTTGACCTAATCTCTCTGGGTCTCTGGATCACAGCTTGGTTATCATTTACTTAATAGCTAATATTCACTTAGAAGTAAATACATACCACATTTGCCTTTCTGGGTTTGAGTTGCCTCACTTAGGATTAATTTTTTTTCTAGTTCTATCTTTTATCTGCAAATTTTATGATGTCACTGTTTATTATTGTTGTTGTTATTGTTGCAATGTCATGTCATGTTTTTTTTAAACAGCTGAGTAATATTCCATTATATAAATGTACCACATGCTCTTTATCCATTCTTCTGTTGAGGGGAATCTATGTTGTTTCCAGATTTTTGGCTATCATGAATAAAGCTGGTGCACTGGTTTTGGGACCCAGGCTGAATCTTGTAAGTTGTGGAAACGGTGTGCATGAGGGGGGACATGGTGATTCACCAGGCTAGACCCTGGAACAGGATGTGGTAAGTCTGGGGATGGAGTGGGGTGGGAGAGGCAGTGCAAAATGTCCTGTGAGTGGATAAGATAGGGCACGTCCTACCAGATGTCTAGAACGTGGCTGCAGTGCTGGGGGAAGAAGTGGGAGTAGGGTGTGGCACTTGGCATCCTGCAGAAACCTAAAGGTTTGCTGCTGCATGCGAAGGTGGCCAGACTGGGGAAGGGCCATGGGACCCACATTAGATCTGGTGGGTAGTGGAAAAAGAAGTATCTGGTAGTAGGGGTTACTCACCAGGCTACACCCTGGAAGAAGAGGTGGGAAATCTGGGCATGGAGTGGGTGGTTAAGGTAGCTCTGGCCCAAAGGATAATTGCTAGCCATCTTTCTACTGTACAGAAATATTATTTGTTGTAAACTAAGGCTTAAACTGTTGTTACATGAGGAAACGCCACCAAACTTGTCTATCTTGTAGATACTTCCTAGCTGAATGACTGGAACAAAATTGTTCTTAAACAAAAGTGAATGGAGCGAGACTCCATAATGTTAAAGCAATTATAAACATTTCAACATAAACATGTAGAGGTTGGTACAACAAATACTCATATATCCTTCATCCAGACCCAAAACAGCCAGGGTTAACCATGTTCTCCCTGTGGCATTTTAGGCTGGGTGTAGTAATGTGTAACGTCAGTCTCACGGGAGGTGGGGCAGGAGGATCAGGAGTTTGAGGCAGCCTGAGCTATATGGGACCATTGTCACAAAAACAGACACAACAAAACAAACATGGTCTGTATCCATTGATGGCCTCATGGTCTTCTGGAATCTTCACTTGGATGCCTCGTGAGCGACTCAAACTCTGAGGAGCAAAGTTCAATTTGGCTTTCCCGTATATCGCTAAGTGATCTTGTAAACTTATGAAATTTTTATTCAAATTAAATCCATGCCATTAAAAAGACATTAACATTTTTACTTTCTTTCTTTTTGTGAGGTGGGGCCTCCCAAAACCCAGGCTGGCCTCCAGCTTACCACATGTCTACAAATGACAGTAATGGGGCTCCTAGTCACTCTGCTCCCACCACCCAAGTGCTGGATTACAGGCCTGCTCCTCCATGCCCGGCTTTGCCGTACCTGAGCCTCACCTGAGGGAGCCTTTGCAACTCCGAGGCACTGGGATCGTGGCCATGGCAATGCCCATGGTAACAGTACCCAGCCTATCAGGGCTTCACTCAACCCTCACCCAATCCAGTGGCATCTAGAACATTCAGAAGATTGGGAACCATTTTCTCTAATTAGTTCCAAGACATTTTCATCACATAGGCAGGAAAACTCTGTATCTAATAATTTTCCACTCCTACTTCCTACTCTAGACCCTGAAAGAAACAAGGCAGGTCCCCCTCCCCTCTCCTCCTTCCCTCTCCCTCCTCCCTTTCTCTTCCTCCCTCCCTCTTTTTTATCATGGGTGTTTAATGTAAATGAAACCATATAGCACGTGGTTGTCTGTCTGTCTATCTATCCATCTATCTATCTGTCATCTATCTATCTAGTGGTAGGGTTTCACTATGTAGCTCTGACTGTCCTGGAACTCACTATAGACAAGGCTAGCCTCAAACTCACAGAAATAAGTCTGCCTCTGTTTTCCAGGGACTGGGAGTAAAGGCAAGCACCACACCATGGCTGGCATATGTGACCTTTTATATCCCAGACATAAAGTTTTCTCTAATCAAAAGAAATGCTTTAAAGGTTCAACTATGTTGTAGTATGATTCAGAATTTCATTTTTTAATGGCTAAATAATATTCTGCTTTTACTATTATGTATAATATCCATTATGAATATTTCATGTATAGATACTTGAATGTTTTCAATACCTTGGGAATGCACATATGACTGGAATTTCTGGATCATATGGTGATTTTATGTTTAACTTGTTGAGCAAGTGCTAAATTGTCTTCTGCAACAATCCCATTATTTTACACACACACACACACACACACACACACACACACACACAAACACATTGTTGGTCTACATTGACATAAAAATACGCAGGGGTTCTGTTTTGATTTCTGCAAAAACCTGATATTTCCCTTACTAACGCATATTTTCCTCGCCACTCTGGTGGATATGAATGGCATTTGGCTGTGGGCTTGCATCCCCCTAGTGACTAATGAGTGTTTTCAGATGCCATCTGGCCAACTTCACCCTCTTTGGAGAAGTGTTTATTCACCTGCTTATCTATTTTCTACCCTTGGCTTTGAGTTGGAATGTGCCCTTGGGACCGCGGATGTAGCTCAGCTTTAAAGTGAGAGGGTTATAGCCTGATGCATGGAGCAGCCATGGAGATGCAGGAGAGGAGACTTCCTTTCATAGCCACTTCCTTGTCCTCTCTTTTCAAGTGATTAGTAATAAAGAAAGTGAGTCGCAACTTTTCTTAACGTTCTGGCTTGGTTAAGAGTGTAATAATATATATTGTTATCTGCCAAGGTGAAAAAAAAACTACACAGCCATGCATGGATCTTCCATTTCTGTATCTGTCAGGTAGACTCAGATATATTTGGACAGTATATCAGGGCCATGTCTCCCCATGACCGACCAACTCCCACAACAGTATCTTGTCCAAGTTTAATGTACACCAACTGCCACTGGAGTACCCTGTAAAAAATGTCATCAGAAATCTCTCTCTCTCTCTCTCTCTCTCTCTCTCTCTCTCTCTCTCTCTCTGTGTGTGTGTGTGTGTGTGTGTGTGTGTGTATGTGTGTGTGTAGCTTGCATTTATTTCATTTTTTATTTTTCCACAGCCACAGCATCCCCCGTACACACACACACACACACACACACACACACACATTTCCTCTCTCACTCATATTCCCCACCTCCTGCCCTCAGAAAAGAGCAGGCCTCCAAAGGACATCAACCAACCATAGAATAGCGAGCGACAATAAGACCAGACACATAGCATCAAAGCTGGACAGTGCAGCCTAGTAGGGGAAGGGTCCCACAAGCTGGCAAAAGAGTCAGAGGCAACCTCTGCTCCCAGTCGTAGGAGTCCCACAAGAACACCAAGCTACTTGGCCATAAGATAAACGCAGAGGACCTAGGTCAGACCTCCACAGATTCCCTCATCTCTCAAGCTCCCATGAGTCCCAGTCCATTGATTCTGCGCACTGTGCGCTCACAATGCTTAGCTGTGGGACTCTGCATCTGCTCCTATCAGTTGCTGAATGAAATCTCTCTGTTCTCTTTGATGACAACTCTGCTAGCCTCCAATCAGAGCGCACTCTGCAGAAAGTAGGCTGAAGGTTTTGAGGCTGGACTGGCGTCCCAGTCCCGCCACTCGAGGCCTTGCCTGGCTGCAGAAGATGGTCAGTTCATGCCCTGTGTCGTCCATTACTAGGAATCATTGCTAGGATTACTTCCTCAGATTCCCAGGAGTTTCCATTACATGTGGTTTCCACCTGCTCCCAAATTTCCCCAATTCCCATCGTTTCTCTTAGTATTTTCTCTCCCTTCCCCTTGCCCTGCACCTACCCCAGCCCACGTGTGAAATCTATTCTATTTCCCCTCCCCAGGGAGATCCTTGAGTACCCCCCACCTAAAACCCTCATTATTGCTTAGCCCGAGTCTGTGGGCTGCAGCATGGTTGTCTCCCACTTTCTTGCACACCATGTTTGTCTTTCTGGGTCCAGGCTATCTCACTCAGGGTCTTCCCCCCTACTTCTATTCATTTACTTACAAATTTCATGATGTCATTGTTTTTAACAGCTGAGTAAGACTCCATTGTGTAAATGAATCACCTTTTCTTTATTCATTCTTCAGCTGAGGGATATTTAGGTTGTTTTCAATTTCCAACTATTATGAACAAACCTGCTATGAGCATAAATGAGCAAGTCTTTGCGGGGTGGTAGAGCATCTTTTGGGTATTTGACAAGGAATGTCCAAAGATCCAAGCTGGATCTTGAGGAAGATCAATTTCCAATTTTCCTTCATATTGATTTCCAAAGTGGCTGTACAAGTTTGTACTCCCGCCAGCAATGGAGGAGTGCTCCCCTTACTCCACGTCCTCCCCAGCATGAGCTGTCACTTGTGTTGTTGCTCTTAGTCATTCTAACAGCTGTAAGATGACATCTCAGAGTCACTTTGATTTGCATCTGCCTGGTGGCTAAGGAAGTTGAACATTTCTTTAAGTATTTCTTGGCCGTTTGAGATTCCTCTGTTGAGAATTCTCTATTTAGATCTCTACCCCATTTTTTAATTGGGATATTTAGTTCATTGATGTCTAGATTCTTGAGTTCTTTATATATTTTGGATATTAGCCCTCTGTCAGATGTGGGGTTTGTGAAGATCTTTTCCCACTCTGGAGGCTGCTGTTTTATTCTGTTGATGGTGTCTTTCGCCTTACAGAAGCTTTTCAGTGTTTTGAGGTCCCATTTATTAATTGTTGATCTTAGTGCCTGTGCTATTGGTGTTCTGTTCAGGAAGTTGTCTCCTGTGCCAATGAGTTTAACACTATCCCCACTTTCTCTTCTATTGGGTTCAGTGTATCTGGTTTTATGATACAGATTCAATGTAATCCTGTCAAAATTCCAAAAAATATTCTTAACAGAGCTTGAAAGAATAATGCTCAACTTCATATGGAAAGACAAGAAACCCAGGATAGCTAAATCAATCCTGTACAATAAAAGAACTTCTAGTTGTCTTCTGAATTCAAGCTGTCCTACAGAGCAATAGTAATAAAAATCACAGCATACTAACATAAAACAGACATGCTGATCAATGAAATTAGATCGAAGACCCAGACACCTAGTCACACACCTATTGGTACCTGATTTTTGATTTTAAAAAAGTCAGAAATGTACAGTGGAAAAAAGAGAGCATCTTCTTCAAATGGTGCTGGGCTAACTGGATGTAGAAAGAGACAAATAGACCCATACCAACCACCCTGCATACAACTCAGTCCAAATGGATCAGAAGTCTATTTTTAATATACCCCTGAGTAACTCTCATGCAGGCCAACCTTAGACTGCTTAATAGTCACCAAGAAGTATATAACATTGTCCAGTTAATTTTTAATTGTGTGGATATGCTTCTATTTATTCAACCAGTTAATTAATTTGGGTCAGATAGACTGTTTGCAGTTCCATTGAATATTTTATTAAGATACCTGCTGTAAATCTCCTTCTACCTACACTTTTGTCTCTAGCTAGTTGTTTACTGAGTCCACCTCACATGAGTCATGACAGAAACAGAGCTTTGTAAGTGCAGCCACAGTGGTCCTATGTAGGCTTAGAAGTCCAGAGTACAGAGAATGCCCTAGATGCATTGAGTCCTGAAAGGGAGGACTGAGGAGAGTTAGGGTTCTGTAGGAGAAATGGAAGGAGAAATCAGCTATGGCAAGAAGGAGCTAGGTGCTAGTTGCATGCAATTAAAACTAGGGATCAGCTCCCTTGCTTGGGCCTCTGGTCCCAGCAGGATGGGCTAGTGTCTTCATACTGCCCTGAAGCTCTACAATCACCAACAGTACCAGGAGTGACAATGACAAGATAGCATATTTGGGTACAGCCCTAAAAGCCAATCCTACCCCAGGTGCTTCTCCAACCCAATTCTGCTAGCTGTGTGTCAGGGTGTAGCTGCTGTATGTCAGGGTACAGCTCACCAGGCATGGTAAGAAGATTACAGCATTTGTGCCCAGTGATGGCTGCTTGGACTTCACTAAGGTAAACAATGATGTTCTTCTGCTGCTGGATTTGGTCAAAAGGTCTCATCATAGGTGATGATCCTGGAGTCTGTTTCAAGGCTGTTCTAGTAGCCAGACTGTCTCTTTTGGCCCCTCACAAAGACAAGAAGGGAACAAAGATAGCAAACGTTGATGGTGGAAACACTATAATAAAATTTCACTCTCTGAGAAACAAAGACAACAGTAGAGGTGAGTGAGCAAATGCACCTGTGCCCTCGGGGAAGGCCTCTGGGGCTCTGGGGACCAGAGAAGGACTGAAGCGCTCATTGATGGAAGCTGAAGTGGAGCTGAAGTGTTGGATCAAAGAAGGGGGCGGGCAAAGAGGCAGCAGAGTTTTCTGTCACTGCCTAGCTCATGGAAGAGGCAATGAGAAAAAAGAAAAGAAAAGAAGAGAAGAGAAGAGAAGAGAAGAGAAGAGAAGAGAAGAGAAGAGAAGAGAAAAGAAAAGAAAAGAAAAGAAAAAAGAAAAGGAAGCATTCTATTCTTGGGGCTTTCCTAAAGGATATCAAGACACAAACAGAATTATTCTGTCACAGGATTGTCAAAGTTTATCCCTAAGGAAAAGGAGGTGCTGTCGTAGCAAGTTGGCCTGTGATGCAGTGAGACATTTAAAATATGAACTTCAAAGAAAACGCAGAATGCTTTTGGGTCTCACTGGTTTCTGTTCAGCACAAGACATGAGAGAAGAGCATGGCTCTGTGGTGTCCCCACACACATCCTGGCTTTGAAGGAGCTTTACAAGCTGTGGCAGGGTCTGCAGGAAGAGGTGGTGAGCAGTGCCTGGAAGGAAGCACAGGCTCCATGGGCTGGCCAGGGACTGGCTTGCAACTGCATAGGGACAGGAAGGTAAGGGTAAGGCAGAAATGAGACAACGGGCCCTTGACACTTCTACATTAGGAATGGAGACCAATGCCAGGACAGCACAGGTAAGGGTGATCTGGAACTTCACACCAAGGCATGGCTGGGAGGACAGAGGGGAAATGGCCTGGAAAGGATTGCTCATGCCATGTGGCTGGTGATATGTGAAAACATGACACACGTAGACAGGGTTGGTGATGCCCACAGGATCACTTATCAGAAGCCCCCCCAGAGTGACCAGAATCAGTCATTTCCAAGAAAAGCACCTTGAGGAGGTGGGTGAGAAAAGGCAGTCTTTCTACCCCGTTTCGCTCCCCCGTAAGCACACAGGAATACTTGTCCTGGAAAGAGTCAGCTGTAATGAAACTCCCTCAACACTCTCTTCCACATCAAACCAGGGTGTGGTCTTGAGTGAGAGAAGGGGGCAGGGGAGGGGAAGGAGGTGTCCCTGAGGCAAAACACATGTAAAAGGGAACTGCTGTGGAAGAGGAGGGGGTCAATACAGAGTTCTAAAACTACAGCCTCTTGTCTGAGTTCTTCCTCCCTTGAAAAGCCTAACAGGGCTGGGGCGGATGTGGGGTGTGGTGGCTTCCTGTTAGTCATTTCACACACCTCCACAGAAGGCACGTTTTTTGGGTTTTTTTTTTTTTTTTTTTTTTTTTTTTTTTTTTTTTTTTTTGGCCAGATCAAGATCACTATACCTGTCTACTAGATTTTAAGAGTAATTTTGGGGAGAATTACCATTTTCAAAGCACTTCAAACCTCTTACAGTATTTAAGCAATGTAAGATTCAAGCAGAGAAGTCTGGCCACAGTATAAGCAATATCAGTTTATTTTAGATACATTCCAGGCAGCTGGGAGATGTGCAGGGCTGCTATAGTTGTTACTGGAGTGTTGGGCCCTGCGATGAGTGTGTGGTTCTGACAAGTTGTCAGACCACTTGACACAGAGACGAAGGCGATGACAGGACCACACCTTGTCCAGATCTGCGTAGCTATGCACACCTCTCACCTTCTATTTAAACCTAAACTTCATCCCCGGACCCCAAAGGCAGACAGGGTTGAGAGTGATGTTCCTGGGCCTCTGTGTTCTTCTTGCCAATGTGGCCACACTGACTAAATCTCCTTTCTTTGCTCTTCATTACTGCCACTGTCTAATCAGCCTAATGGGCATGGGTGGTTGAACCTGGCCTGGTAAGGCTGCCAGAACTCCCTCTGCCACTGTCAATGCGCTTAGTGTGAGAAGAACAAGATGAGAAGGAAAGAAAGACAAAGGAACAAGGGACTTGACCACATAGGCTTTAGTGGGGGAAAGACCCATGGAGGGATGGTCTCTAGTGTAAGAAAAAAAAAAACCTGTTGTCCTGTTGGGTAGTTATAGGGCAGAAAGAGGGGGGCAAGATGGAGACTGAAAAATTCCCCTTCTTGGCCTGTATCTGGCCCTTGTGAGGAGTAGCTAGGGTTAAAGAATGTTGTGTGGTTAGTAAACCTCTCTTATGGCCAGCTGTCACTGGGGCCAGCAAGCAGGAAAGGGAAAGAATGCAGAAAAATGAATTACTTTAATTCTGAGAACCAAATTATTCTAGTTTGGAGGATTGCCATTGCTTAACCAAACTGGAAGAGCCTTACAAGACAGCATGGCTAGGGTTGACATTCCTAGTTTTGTTTTTGTCAGATATGTTAAAAGGAGGTTGTAAGTGTCATTTTGTAACTACCTTTTGCTGAATAAAGGCAGGGTCCTCAGTAAGCAAGTTTTGGGGAAATCTTTAGTATTGGAAATTTTGGAGGAGGCCAATGCTATTAAACATGTCTTTTGATGGTGTCATGGAGAAAGGAATTTAGTCTCTAGGACACATAACAGGTTAGGCAGTTAAAAAGGAAGAGCCAGAACACCCAGAGGAAGCTCCCCTCCCAGGGTCATAGGATCAGAGGTGAGGAGGACACATCTGTCCCAATACTGGGAGTAGCTGGGACCAGCAGGACTCAGGCACATAGGAACTCCTCGAGACCAGTGGCATGGATTCCTTCGGGTCTGTCAGGGCCGGTACCCTGAGCAGACCTTGGGCACAAACTCTGAAGCCAGTTCCACAACACCCAGAGGAAGCTCCCAGGCGTTTTTACATGCCTAGAATGACAGAATCACAGAATTCCAAGAACTTTGCCAAACCAGGATCTCAGGGTCCCAGAGGCAGCTTGACTCTGAGTAGTTCTGACACAACCAGGACCACAGGAAGGACAGGCTACAGTCAGATATAGCGAGGGCAGGTAGCACTAGAGATAACCAGATAGCAGGAGGCAAGCATAAGAACATAAGCAACAGAAACCAAGGCTACTTGGCATCGTCAGAACTCAATTCTTCCACCAGAGCAAGTCCTGGATACACCATCACACCGGAAAAAGCAAGATTTGGATCTAAATCACTTCTCATGATGATGATAGAGGACATTAAGAAAGACATACATAACTCCCTTAAAGGAATACAGGAGCCCTTAAAGAGGAAACACAAAAGTCCCTTAAAGAATTACAGAAAACCACAAACAAGCGAAGAAAATGAACCAAACCATCCAGGATCTAAAAGTGGAAATAGAAACAATAAAGAAATCACAAAATGAGACAACCCTGGAGCTAGAAAATCTAGGAAAAAGATCAGGAGTCATAGATGCAAGCATCACTAACAAAATTCAAGAAATAGAAGAGAGAATCTCAGGTGCTGAAGATATCATAGAAAACATTGACTCCTCGCCGGGCGTGGTGGCGCACGCCTGTAATCCCAGCACTCTGGGAGGCAGAGGCAGGCGGATTTCTGAGTTCGAGGCCAGCCTGGTCTACAGAATGAGTTCCAGGACAGCCAGGGCTACACAGAGAAACCCTGTCACGAAAAAACCAAAAAAAAAAAAAAAAAAGAAAAGAAAAGGAAAGAAAGAAAGAAAGAAAAAAAGAAAGAAAGAAAGAAAGAAAGAAAGAAAGAAAGAAAGAAAGAAAGAAAGAAAGAAAGAAAGAAAGAAAGAAAGAAAGAAAGAAAACATTGACTCAACAGTCAAAGAAAACGCAAAAGGCTCCTGATCTAAAACATCCAGGAAATATAGAAGAGAGAGAAGATTCCCAACTTAAAGGACCAGTAAATATCTTCAACAAAATTATAAAAGAAAACTTCACTAACCTAAAGAAAGAGATGCCCATAAACATACAAGAAGCCTACAGAACTCCAAATAGATTGGGCCAGAAATGAAATTCCTCCTGTCATATAATAGTCAAAACATCAAATGTACTAAATGAAGAAAGAATATTAAAAGCAGTAAGGGGGAAAGGTCAAGTAATATAAAGGCGGGCCTATCAGAATTACACCAGATGTCTCACCAGAGACTGAAAACTAGAAGATCCTGGGCAGACCTCATACAGACCCTAAGAGAACTCAAATGCCAGTCCAGGCTACTATACCCAGCAAAACTCTCAATTACCATAGGCGGAGAAAACAAGATATCCCATGACAAAACCAAATTTACACAATATCTTTCCACAAATCCAGCCCTACAAAGGATAATAGATGGAAAACACCAATACAAGGAGGGAAACTAGACCCTAGAAAAAGCACGAAAGTAACCTTTCAACAAATCCGCACAAACATAATTCCACCTCTAACAACAAAAATAGCAGGAAGTAACAATCACTTTTCCTTAATCTCTTAATATGGAGATTAATATTACCAATATATCCTAACTGATTGAAATCCAAAAATCTGAGGAATTAGAAATTTTTGGCTGCCACCCAGTGGCCTCTCTAATTTGGTAACTGGACAATACCAATATTGTACCAATATTGTACAATCCATATATTCTTTCTGCTTGTTTGTACGTGACAGTGTCTTGCTGTGTACCACATAATGGTCTTGAAATCATGCTTTTCCTATCTCAGCCTCTCTATGAGTAGGATTGTTTATTTAATGTTTTACACTATACATATTTCAAAATTATTTATACAGCCAAAAGAAACATAAACAATTAATTTGGGAGGTGGCTTGTAAGAGAACAACAAAGAGTGAGACTAAATGTTTTGCTTGATATTTATAATTATTGTATCAGTTTTGAAGAAGATGACCTCATAAGTTACTCTTTTACTGAGATGAATGCTTTTCAAAATCATCACAGCCAATGAACCAGAATCTTACCCCCACCTAATGTCTGTGCCACCCTCCAAGCAGAACCATTGTTCGTTGAAACAGTTAATGAATGACTTCATGAATGGACCATCTTAATACACACACTATTTCTTAAGTGAATGTAACCTGTCCCCTGTGGGCTGAGTGACAATCACTCAAGGCAAATAGCTTTGACCATAGCAGGAAAACTGTACCCAAATAATTGTGCCTACAATTCATTCCTTGGCACAACAGAACTGTCAACTCTACTATGGAAGTAAAATCCTTTGGGGATGTGAGGGACATTGAAGTACAGCCTTATTACAATGAACTCCAATGTCTAAAAATGGTTCTTATTTGGGACTTGTACCACAGTAAGAGCCAAGATTTTTAAGCTCCACTAAAAACAAAACAAACAAACAAAAAGACTTTATCTTTTTGTGCTCATTTAATAACATGTCTATCATTTTTATGATTGGTATAAAAATATGTACTGTGTTGAGTATAATAAAAAAATAAAATTTAAATTTAAAAAAATGAAAAAAGAAAAAAGAAAGAGCCAAGCCTTTTAAATCTGGGTCCAGGAAAGCAAGAAGCCTTAGCACTTCATGTTGCAAACAGCCACACAGCAGAAATTAGAGGGAGGGGTCTCAGAAAAGGAGGGAGGGGGCCAGAGTGTCAGTGAATGCATGCCCAAGCTTCTCCCAATATTCAAAATAACAAAAGGTAGAAAAGAAGGAAAGATTGGTGCTTTTCTGAGTAACAGGAAAAACGGGAAGGCTCCCCAGTGCGATGTGTAGGCTGCGAACCAGACTGTGGTTCCAGGCTGGTTTTCACGGTGATTATGAGATATATCTATTCCCCAATTTCATTTCCATCTGCTAAATGATTTCAGAAACCCAATTCTTGAAGAAAACTATTTAAGATAACTCCTCCCAGAAACCAGCATTGTTATGGCACCCTCATATAATCAGGACTTCCTCCCGCTTCTCTGGCTACTCCAGTGATCCCTATAGCAGAAGAAAGTCCAAGGTTGCTCTTCACCATCTTCCTCTCCTCACGTTCCTTCATCAGGAGCAGCTGTCAAGTCCTTCTCTGTATCTTCTGGCCTTGACCACTCAAAAGTGCAGACAGCACCCTCCTGTGGGCTTGCCTGATGACTCCACCATTAGATCCAGATGATTCGTTCCCTGAGCTTCTCATCAGAGGCCAGAGTCACCCACAGCCTCATGGCTGGCAGCCCCGCACTTGCTCACTTGGAATGTCTGCTGGCTTTCCGCAGTAAAGCAAAGCTATTATTTTTCCTTTTAAACTAGTACCTTGTGGAGCAATGTTTGAAACATGTTATGTGGCAATGATTCTTGCTTAAAGGAATTGGTACGGGGATGGCTGCAGATCGGGGGTGTTTTCTAGTTCTGTTATCCTTTCCCCATTCATCACTGTTGATTTTCTTTTGTAAAGGAAAGCCTTTCTTTATGTCATATTTATTTATATGTTGGCTTGCATTGGTATAGATTTTGAAATCTTATTTGTTGCCACTTATTTTTATTATTAAATGATTTTCTTTGAAAATTTCACACATGTATACAGAGAAATGTGGACATATCTATCCCCTGTCTCCCTAACTCCCTACCATGCCCCCTGCCTTCATCATTGTAGAGGGCTTTGTGGTCCTCATGCTCACAGACAAGCACCAGGGAAACCAGGAATGTTAAACACACAGGGCTGTCTCTTCAACGGAAGGAGAGGGATACACATTTTCCACCCAGAACTGGGTGGGGATGGCTATAGTTACTAGCCTGGTGCTTTGTGCTCTCGGTAGGGCCGGACCTCGCCTGAGTCCCTCAGACTGTGCTGATCCCAGACTCCTCCTCTAGGCTTCATCTGGGCCATTGTTCCTCAGCCAACAAAACCCATCTCAACGGGAGAGGCCATGTAAACCTATCTTAAGCTTTGTTGTACTCGTGGGATTCAGTTAATTATCATCAGGACACTTCCCCCTCCCCAAACTGTGCTGTGTTTAAATATGCATAAAATAAACTGTCCAGTGTCAGACTGTAGAAGCTGAACCAACAGGGGCTAGAGAGTCCACACTGAGGGGCCCCGCAGGCTGGATCTAGCTGGAGCCGAAGGGGAAAGGGGGGGAGAGCCCGGCTCTGTCCCTCGGGTGAGGGGGGAGAAAGTCTTTGGTTTGTTCAGCAGGTGGCTTGGCTTGGCGGAGGCCACTGGATGGCTGAGAGACTTCCTGTGGAAGGTTAGGCGGCCAGTTCTTTAGGCAAAGGCTTATTCCATTGTTCCCCACGGTGGATCCCAATGAAAAGAGACAGGCATAACCCTATTAAAAGTGGGGTACAGCGCTAAACAAAGAATTTTCACCTGAGGAATATTGAATGGCTGAGAAACACCTAAATAAATGTTCAACATCCTTAGTCATCAGGGAAATGCAAATCAAAACAACCCTGAGATTTCACCTCATACCAGTCAGAATGGCCAAGATCAAAAACTCAGGAGACAGCAGGTGCTGGTGAGGATGTGGAGAAAGAGGAACACTCCTCCACTGCTGGTAGGATTGTAAGATGGTACAACCACGCTGGAAATCAGTCTTGTGGTTCCTCAGAAAACTGGGCATGACACTTCCGGAGGACCCTGATATACCATTCCTGGGCATATACCCAGGGGATTCCCCGGCATGCAATAAGGACACATGCTCCACTATGTTCATTGCAGCCCTATTTATAATAGCCAGAAGCTGGAAAGAACCCAGATGTCTTTCAACGGAGGACTGGATACAGAAAACATGGTATATTTACACAATGGAATACTACTCAGCTATTAAAAACAATGAATTCATGAAATTCTTAGGCAAATGGGTGGAACTGGAAAATATCATCCTAAGTGAGGTAACCCAATCACAAAAGAACACACACAATATGTACTCACTGATAAGTGGATATTAGCCCAGAAGCTTGGAATACCCAAGACACAATTCACATATCAAGTAATGCCCAAGAAGAAGGAAGAACAACGTATGGATTCTCTGGTCCTTTTCAGAAGGGGGAACAAAGTACCCACAGAAGTAGATACAGAGACAAAGTGTGGAGCAAAGTCTGAGGGAAAGACCATCCAGAGACTATTCCACCTAGGAATCCATTCCATATACAGTTACAAAACCCAGACACTATTGTGGATGCCCACAAGTACTTGCTGACCGAAGCCAAATACAGCTGTCACCTGGGAGGCTCTGCTAGTGCATGACAAATACAGAGGGGGACACTCTCATCCAGCCATTGAACTGAGTACAGGGTCCCCAATGGGGGAGCTAGAGAAAGGACCCAAGATGCTGAAGAGGTTTGCAGCACCATAGGAGGAACAATGATATGAACCACCCAGTACTCTCAGAGCCCCCAGGGACAAAACTATCAACCAGATAGTACACACACACACACACACACACACACACACTCACACCGTGTTACCCATGGCTCCAGGCACATAGGCAGCAGAGGATGGCCCTGTTGGACATCAAAGGGAGGAGAGGCCCTTGGTCCTGGAAAGGCTTGATGCCTGCAGTATAGGGGAATACCAGGACAGGGAAGCTGGAGAGGAACTGATTGGGGAACAGGGGGAGGGGCGATGGCTTATGGGATTTTCAGGGAGAGGGAGCCAGGAAAGGAGAAATAATTTGAAATGTAAATAAAGAATATATCTAATAAAAAGAAAGAAAATAGGCAGTCCAGTGTTTTATGGCAGAGAGTGGTGATGAGTCAAACCATACCCCACTTCTGGGGCAAGCCTGAGGTTAGATACCTTTTGCAGGGAGGAGTGTCTGGGGAGGGAGTTTGTTGACTAAGCCTCCAGGCCTTTAAGTACCTCATTAAAATGGAGATCTGTCTTGAGCTTACGTGACCACAGGTCATGTCCTCTACCTGCAGAGGGGATTGGGGTATTGCCCTTACATGACTGATGGCCACAAACCTATGGAGGGCTGAGGCCTCGGGTCAGGAGCCTAGTGTCTGGGAGTGTGGCAAAACACCTGCTGTCCCTTAGAGTCACCAGCGTTTCCAGCCTGTGCTCAACCAGAAACCAGGCTGCCTTTCAGGGTCCCACAGGTGCCTCGCCCACCCCTCCCCCGTCTTGCCCTCACTTCCCCTCTTTTTCCTGTGTGGTCGGTCACTCTGCTCAGCTTCCCTTTCCTGCTCCGATGTACGGTTAGCCCGCTAAGGGACCGTTTTTTAAGAAGCCACACTTGGCAAGGGACCCCTTGACAAAATGACCATGTGTAGGTGGTACGGGGGATGGGAAGGGGACTCTCCCTTTATTCACAGTCCCAGGAACCTTGATTTCTGCATTAGGGGAAGGACTGAAAGCAGGAGAAAGGAACTATAAGCGGGTGGGATTGCAAGATGGTACAACCACTCTGGAAATCAGTCTGGCGATTCCTCAGAAAACTGGACACTTCCGGAGGACCCTGTTATACCACTCCTGGGCATATGCCCAGAGGATTCCCCAGCATTCAATAAGGACACATGCTCCACTATGTTCATAGCAGCCTTATTTGTAATAGCCAGAAGCTGGAAAAAACCCAGATGTCCCTCAATGGAGGAATGGATACAGAAAATGTGGTATATTTACACAATGGAATACTACTCAGCAATTAAAAACAATGAATTCATGAAATTCTTAGGCAAATGGTTGGATCTGGAAAATATCATCTTAAGTGAGGTAACCCAATCACAAAAGAACACACATGGAATGCAATCACTGATAAGTGGCTATTAGCCCAGAAGCTCTGAATACCCAAGACACAATTCGCATATCAAATGATTACCAAGAAGAAGGAAGGGGAGGTCCCTGGTCCTGGAAAGGCTTGATGCAGCATTGTAGGGGATTACCAGGACAGAGGAGTGGGAGGGGATTGATTAGAGAACGGAAGAGGGAAGAGGGCTTATGAGACTTATGAGGAGGGGGGAACCGGGAAAGGGAAAATCATTTGGAATGTAAACAAAGAATATAGAAAAGAAAAAAGAAAAAAAGAAAAAAAAAAAAGAAAAAAAAAAGACATACCTTTTAAGTTCTGGGACCGCTGACGTGTTTATATCGCCCTCTAGTGTCCAAATTGTGGTTTTTCATTTTCTGTCTCCCCCTCTTCAGCTCCTTCCCTCCACCCACCTCCCTAGCCATTTCAGGGAAAATAATAAAACTATCAGTATAAAACACTGTCTTGTTTCCTTATGACAATAGTTTGCTGACTTTTGAGAAAAATATGTAAAATTTATATATTAAGTATATGATAATATATAATAAATATATTCTATATTCTATATAATAATTATAATATAATATATAATATAATAATTATAATAATTACATATAATATACAATAAATATATGAAAATGTGTAAAATTTAATATATATAATATATTTAATATATTAAACCTTATGAGTATATTTATGAGTATATTTAATACAATAACCCAGAGGAAAGAAGCATCTAGTCACTTAGAGATCCCTAGGAGTGTAGATATATTTAATCTAACTTGACCCTGAAAAAAGTTATTTCTAGCCTCAATCTTCTGTGACATTTCAAATGGCCCGCTCAGCTCTCTATGCATGCAATAAACAGAACAACACATTTCTGGGGATGAAGCCAGGCTCCCGGGTCACCTGAACCCACTTGCCCACCTCTCTCCCTCACACCAGCACCAGCATCTACTCAGTTGCACAGATTCAAAGCTGAGAATCACTGAGACCCCTCTGTCTCAGCATCTTACCACCTCAGATCCTGCATTCTAATTTTTACAGAGGGGGGTGGTAAAGTGTTTTCATTAAACTAAATAAAGACAGCAAGAGGCAGACGGGGCGGGGGAGGTCCTCCCATTGTCCCATCAGTGCAGCACTGGGGGAAATAATGTGTTTCTCAGCTAGCCATGGGGCTGCTGAGAAAATCTTGGCCCATCTACCACCTCAGTCTTTCTCTTTGAGTCTGTAGGATGCCTCACCTGCCCCACTGGCAAGGAGGCCAAGTGTATGTGTAAGCTCAGGCACACAGCTGTGAAAAATAAAACAAAAAAACAAAAAAACAAAAAGTCTGGCACTTGCTCTGTAGTGGGCTGGCCTTGTCTGTAGTGGGCTGGCCTTGAACTCAGATCTGCTTGCTTTTGTTTTCTGAAATTAAAAGTGTGTGCCACCACACCTGGAGCTTTTCTTTAATTCCTTTTCATAAGATCTTTATAAGCATGTCCACTATGCCTCAAGGTCTAGATTAAGGGCATGCTGTCTTCCAGTCTCACAATCCTGATCTCAGGCGTGCCCTCCATTTCTAGATTGTAGTTCATTCCAGATACAGTCAAGCTGACAACTGACAATAGTCATCACAATCCATCCCTTGCCAACTTGACAATCAATCTTTTTATGTGCAAACAAAAACAATAACCAGGACATGATAATGCCTAATATGATATAACTATTCCTTATGCAATGCAAATTTATTGTACATTTAGAATAGGTGACAATGTCCCTTAGGAAGCATCCTTGACACAAGATGGACGCTTCGCTGGGTGGGATCTAGCCCTGAGGTTGCCACTTCCTTTAATCTTTTCATCTAGAACACAGGTCTTAGCTCCAGTCCACTTCCTGGTGCCCCCTTAGCCTTGAACCATACATTGTATTTTTCTTTTTTCAGCTTGTTACATATGACCAAACACTCTTCATAAGAGTGAATGATAGGACAGAGTCTGTGTGACGCTGTTTTAAGATTTCCTTTGTCAATACAATTAGTCTAAATCTTTTCATTTTAGCCTCAGGAAGACTTTTCAGACAAGAGCAAAAAACAGCCACATTCTTCACTAAAATATCACAAGAATTATTTCTAGGCAATATACTAAAATTTTTCTCCTCTGATAATTCTTGAGCCAGTCCCCAGAGTTTGAATCACCTCCAGCACCACTGTCTTCCCTGTTCCTGTTAGGAAGGCCCACTAAGCCCCACTTAAAACATCCCATTGCCCAACTCAGTTCTTCACAGAGTTAGAAAAAGCAATTCTCAAATTCATCTGGAATAACAAGAAACCCAGGATAGCTAAAACTATTCTCAACAAAAAAAGAAATTCTGGGGGAATCAGTATCCCTGACTTCAAGCAATACTACAGAGCAATAGTGTTAAAAACTGCATGGTATTGGCACAGTGACAGACAAGTGAACCAATGGAATAGAACTGAAGATCCAGAAATGAATCCACACACCTATGGTCACTTGATCTTCGACAAAGGAGCCAAAAACATCCAGTGGAAAAAAGATAGCCTTTTCAACAAATGGTGCTGGATCAATTGGAGGTCAGCATGCAGAAGAATGTGAATTGATCCATTCATATCTCCATGTACTAAACTTCACTCCAAGTGGATCAAGGACCTCCATGTAAAACCAGATACACTGAAACTAATAGAAAAGAAACTGGGGAAAACCCTTGAGGACATGGGCACAGGGGAAAAGTTCCTGAACAGATCACCAATAGCTTATGCTTTAAGATCAAGAATTGACAAATGGGACCTCATAAAATTACAAAGTTTCTGTAAGGCAAAGGACACTGTTAAAAGGACAAAACAGCAACCATCAAATTGGGAAAGGATATTCACCAACCCCACATCTGATAGAGAGCTAATATCCAATATATACAAAGAACTCAAGAAGTTAGACCCCAGGGAACCAAATAACCCTATTAAAAAATGGGGTACAGATCTTAACAAAGAATTTTCACCTGAAGAAATTCAGATGGCCGAGAGGCACCTTAAGAAGTGCTCAACATCATTAGTCATTAGGGAACTGCAGATCAAAACAACCCTCAGATTTCACCTTACACCAGTCAGAATGGCTAAGGTCAAAAACTCAGGAGACAGCAGGTGTTGGCAAGGATGTGGAGAAAGAGGAACACTCCTCCACTGCTGGTGGGGCTGTAAGATGGTACAACCACTGTGGAAATCAGTCTGGAGGTTCCTCAGAAAACTGGACATGAGACTTCCAGAGGACCCTGCTATACCTCTCCTGGGCATATACCCGAAGGATTCCCCAGCATGCAATAAAGACACATGCTCCATTATGTTCATAGCAGTCTTATTTATAATAGCCAGAAGCTGGAAAGAACCCAGATGCCCCTCAAAGGAGGAATGGATACAGAAAATGTGGTATATTTACACAATGGAATACTACTCAGCAATTAGAAACAATGAATTCACAAAATTTTTAGGCAAATGGTTTGATCTGGAAAATATCATCCTAAGTGAGGTAACCCAATCACAAAAGAATACACATGGAATGCAATCTCTGATAAGTGGATATTAATTAGCCCAGAATCCCTGAATACCCAAGGCACAAATTGCATAGCAAATGACTCCCATGAAGAAGTATGGAGAGGGTCCTGATCCTGGAAAGGATTGATCTAGCATGGGAAGGGAATATAAGGGCAGAGAAAAAGGAGGGAGGTGATTGGAGAAGGGATGGAGAGAAGAAGGTTTATGGGACATATGGGGAGGGGGGATCCGGGAAAGGGGAAATCATTTGGAATGTAAACAAATAATATAGAAAATAAAAAAAAATCAAAAAATAAAAGGAAAATACCAAACTATATTTCACAGGAAAAACAAAAAACAAAACATTCCATTGCGCCGGGTGGTGGTTATACACATCTGTAATCCCAGCACTCTGGGAGGCAGAGGCAGGCAGATCTCTGAGTTCGAGGCCAGCCTGGTCTATAGAGTGAGCTCCAGGACAGCCAGGGCTGTACAGAGAAACCCTGTCTCAAAAAAACCAAAAAAAAAAAAAAAAAAAAAAAAATCCAATTCTTTCCTAATCCAAAATCCCCAAAATCCACATTCCTCCAAGCAAAAGCATGCTCAGGCCTATCACAGAAATACCCCAGCCCCTGGTACCGACTTCTGAGTTATTTAGGGTTTCCATTGATGTGAAGGGACACCATGACCAGGTTAACTCTTATAGAGGCAAATATTTAATTGGGACTGGCTTACAGTTTCAGTTATAGTACATTATCATCATGGTGGGGAGCAAGGCAGTGTGCAGGTAGACACAGTGCTGGAGGAGCTGAGAGTTCTACATCTTGACCCAAAGGTAGCCAGGAGGAGACTGGATATGTTACACACAGGGCATAGCTTAAGCATTTAAGACTCAAAGTGCCACCTCCACAGAGACAAACTTCCTCTAACAAGGCCACACTTCCTCCATAAGGCACGCCTCCTAATAGTGCCACTCCACACGGACCAAGCACTCAAACACATGAGCAGATCTGGGTTGACTCCTCAGGTTCTGAGCTCCCTGAAAGGGGCCAATGTCATTGATGCTGTGTAACACAGTGAGAACGTTTTAAAGAAATGAAAAGATAATAAGGATCTAGGTGTTGTCTTCTATGAAGTGGTGTTGGCTCCTGGAGAAATCTCTAGATACACTCCTGAAGGGGACATGGAGGGTGTTGAAACCCAGAGAGTTTAGCATGACAAAGGAAAGTGGGGACTGAGAACTCTTGGAGGTCACCCCTCCTTGTTCTACATCTATCCTGTCCAGGAGGTACCCAGCATCCTCTCTGGTGTAGTCAGAAATCAGAGCTAACCCCACAGAAGCAGGTTGCCCAAGTGGAGAACTGCCTGGGCACTGGGCCCTGAAAAGGTCCTGGATGTTCCTGGCATCCACTTTCTAAAGCACTGTTTGCCATTTCCTATAGTCTCTGTTCACCCTATAAAGGTGTGGGGCGAGGGGGTCCTCCTGCCCCAAGGACTCTGAGACTCAGATTATATTTATAAACACCGTGGCCATGCGCTTTGGCTATTCCCCGACTAACTCATGCACTAATCTTCCCATCGTACTCTTCTAAGTGGCCAGTTAGCTCTGTTCAGCTCCCATGCTTCTGCCCTCCTCCATGACCCCAGGTGACTCCTCCTGCTCCTGGCTCTGTCCCAAACTCCTTCCTTCCTACCAGAACTCCCGCCTTCTCTTTCCTGCTTCAGCTACTGGCCAATCAGCTTTATTTGACTGCAGAAGCTTCCAAACTGACATAAGAGATTCCATCTACTGGTGCTGATTCAGAAGATTAAGGGCCTAGAATGAGAGCTATCCCTGCTCCTCTGGGCTTCCAATAGCAGCTCAAGGGCAAAGGGGAGCTAATCCACCTATGGTGCTAGCTAGCATATTCCTAAGCCACCAATCAAGCTAAGGCCTTCTACTTGAAGGAGACACCCATGTCCCCATGTGTACTGACTGGTTCTGTGTGTCAACTTGACACAGGCTGGAGTTATCACAGAGAAAGGAGCTTAGGTGAGGAAATGCCTCCATGAGATCCAGCTGTGGGGCATTTTCTCAGTTAGTGATCAAGAGGGGGGAGGGCCCCTTGTGGGTGGTGCCATCTCTGGGCTGGTAGTCTTGGGTTCTATAAGAGATCAGGCTGAGCAAGCCAGGGGAAGCAAGCCAGTAAGAAACATCCCTCCATGGCCTCTGCATCAGCTCCTGCTTCCTGATCTGTTTGAGTTCCAGTCCTGACTTCCTTTGGTGATGAACAGCTGTGTGGAAGTGTAAGCTCAATAAACCCTTTCCTCCCCAACTTGCTTCTTGGTCGTGATGTTTGTGCAGGAGTAGAAACCCTGACTGAGATACCATGTGTGGAAGGAATGTGTATCTGAGGCTGGGGTCTATGCTGGTTTGGGGTCCTTATTGGTGAACACTTGAATTCTCACAAAGCTGAGCTCTTTGGGATGAGGGATGATAGTTACCTAGGATGAAGAAATCAACAAATGCTCCCAGCATCCTCTTTCTAAAGCACTGTTCCCTATGCCCTGTGGTCCGTGTCCACCCCATTTAAAGGTTGCTTGTACACCAGTCCAGAGGAAGATAATGCTGTGCGTAGTAGGTCCTGGAGTATAAGTACAGCACAGTATCTATACTCCATTCTTCTTCTTACCTTTTTACTGAGTCTCTAATGCCCTGATGCACTTCCTGGAAGCCCAAGCTTCCACTTCCCATTCTGCCTAGAGACAGCCTCTTGGATGGCACAGAGGTGTATCCAAGGCTGGACCTCCTGAGCCATACTGAGGGTCTCCAATGTCTAGTCTCCTGAGGACAGGCAGAGTGACCTGACCGCCACATGGAACACCATCCTTGGTACCTTCTGTGTTTTTTTTGAGAACTTCCCTCATGGGCGGGGCCTCCTTCATTCCTTTGGCAGAGCCTAGAGTAAGATGGCACAGACACGCCCATGAGCACCCTGTCCACGGTGAAGGCAAGTGCTACAAAGCCAGAAATTCACCAAGATGATGAAAAACTGAGCAAGGACGAGGCAGATGTGGAATGAGTCATGAAGTCAGTCTCCAGCACTGAAAAACAAATTAACTGCTGGGCATGGGAGAGTACATTTATAATCCCAGCACTTGGGAGGCAGGGGCAGGTGGATCTCTGTGAGTTCAAGGCCAGCCTGTCAGGTCTACAGAGCAAGTTCCAAGACAGTCAGAGCTACACAGAGAAATACTGTCTAGAAAAAAAAAAGACTACCATGGAATGAGACCTGAGGAACCAGGGGTGAATTGGATCCTGAGCCCAGAGTAATGGGCAGGACTAAGAGAAAGAGGTTCCTTCAAACCAAGCACAAAGACACGAAGATTTAGAGGAAAACTGTAAGGCCTCAGTAAGTCTCACACCTTCTTAGTAAAACCAGGTTCAAGGGATTCCCTGAAAGTGAAGAAACCAGACCAGGAAAAGCATGTCTTGAGGAACTCAGAGATCAGCATGGACTCAGGACTGGCCATGCCCTGACCTTTATGAAGCAATGTGGTCCTCCCCGAGGCCCAAGTCTCTGTATTAATGGCTGCAATGACTCGGAAGTTGACTGTGCTTTCAGTTTCAAAGTTTCTATTCTTATAAACAGCTCTGGGGAAGAGACTTGGACAAATCACCATCCATGTTTCCACACCCAAAGGAGCAAGGAATCATCATCCAAGACCTCATCACCTCTCTTTCTTCTAAGCCAAGTAACTTCTACACCGGCCAGGCCTGCTGGGCTCAGGACTCAACCATGGCTTAGTGAAGGGAGACAGTAAGGTCCTTGCTCGGAATCCTAAGCTGGTGGGAGAGACGACCACAGATCAGTCATGCTTCCAGTGGGATGGGCATGGATCAAAGCCCCCCACAGGGAGATGACCACTGCCTAATATCCCTTCCCACGATAACTGCAGCTAACCTAGCCTCACATCCCTTGAGGTCAGAGCACACTGCTGTGAGAATGGATTAACGATTGTTTGAGCAGCCTAGAACTGCATTCGCCCAAACCAAGCGGTTCCAAATTAGTCCCTCCAATATGGCCCCCCATGCAGCCAAGGAAGACAACGGGAGATTGGAAGACAGCCACAGAGAGTGGCATAGTTCAGTCTAAGATATTTTTGTTTTGTTTTACATTTTTAAATTCTGTTGTGTGTGTGTGTGTGTATGTGTGTGTGTGTGATGACTGGTGTGTGCAAGTTAGAGGACAACTTACAGAAATTAGCTCTCTCCTTCCACCACATGAGTCCTGAGAATGAAACTCACATTTTCAGACTTGGCAACATGCGTCTTCACCAAATGAGCCGTCATATATATATATATATATATATATATATATATATATATATATATGAAGAATATATCCTTAAGCAGCCGGGCAGTGGTGATGCACACCTTTAATCCAGCACTTGGGAGGCAGAGGCAGACAGATTTCTGAGTTCAAGGCCAGCCTGGTCTACAGAGTGAGTTCCAGGACAGCCAGGATAGATAGATAGATAGATTGATTGATAGATATAGATATCCGTTAAGGGTATATCCACAGATAGATAAATAGATAGATAGGTAAATAGATACCCTTTAGGATATAGCCCTTAATTTAGAGTATATACTCTAAATGAACACTAAAGAGCCTAGTAAACTCATAAAGAAGGACTACAGTCACTTATAAGAATTCTGTGTACCAGAGTGCCGCTGCGCTTTTATACAACAAATGAAGTTTGTGATCACAGGCTTCAGCGGCTGTGCAGCATGGTCACCTAGGGCAATTCTAGCTTAAGGACTATATCAGCTCCATTACAGCCTTTTAGGACTACTAAGAAAAACGTCTGTTAGGGCTGTGGGACAAGGCCACACTGCAGCCAGGGCTAGCCTAAGATCACGTGCGTGAATTCAGTCGATAAAACTCCTGGCTAGTGGTTATTTCAAATAACCAGAAAGTCTGTGCCACTCGCTAGTCATTCTGGGTGCAAAAAGGCAGAAAACTGCCCTCAGCACAAGCTGAGTGCTGTGCTGGGTGGGATTCTATCAGCAAAGATAGTTCTTCCGGAAACCGCAATCCTGCAGTTACCCGTCACTACCACCAGATGGCACTCACAGTCTCGGAGGCTGAGCAGGGTTGAACGTGGCTGCTAGGTGGAGACTGGGCCACTGCAAAAAATGAGGTTTGAGGTGGGAAAAAACAAAAACAAAAACAAAAAAACTTCACTTTGCAGCCCGCGGGAGTCTGAGGTAGAATGATTACCATGAGTTCGAGCCAGCTGGGGCTACACTGTGAGCCCCTATCTCAAAACACCAAAAGAAGAGAAAGTTCACGTGGATGGTGTGAATCTGTGGCAGCGCTTTTCACACAGCAGGTGGGGGAAGTAGATGCCCAATATACACACACACACACACACGCACACGCACACGCACATACATGCACAAAGGAGGAAAGAGTGCCACTTGAAAACCTCAAAGCAAGGACTGGCAAGAATGTACTAGCTCTCTCTGCTTAGGACCTGTGGTTTTCAATCTTCCTAATGCTTTAACCCCTTAATACAGCTCCTCCGTTCGGGTTAGCTCCAACCAAAGATTAATTTCTTTACTACTTCATAACTGTAGGTTTGCTACTGTTATGAACTGCAGTGTAAATATCTATGTGGTCCAATGATCTCAGGGAACCCCTGTGAAAGAATCATTTGACTTCCAAAGGTCTCGCACGATCCATGAATTGAGCTGGCCTAGAGCCTAAAAAAGGATTTTGAAACAGGATCAAAAAGTGACCGACGTGTGACAACTGTCAAATCCTCAGCCGTATCTTCTCGTGTCTGTGGAGCAGAGCTTGGACGGACTTGAAGAAAGGGCAGAGAATCCGGAGAGCAGGAGATCCTGGGAGTCCCCGCCAGAGCAGGGGCTGGAGAAAACTACATCTGGGGGAAATCGCCTGAGGTTTAAACGGATGTCCTTTAGGCTCCCAGTCTATGTGGGGGATCTGGGCATTGCTATTTTCCTTGGAGGAATGGGAACATTCTCACAGCCCCCACCGCCGCCCCCGTGTCAGGCCCTTGGCATCACAACCAAAGAACCAGCTCCCCCACCACCACCATGCACAGCTGCTTCTGGAAGCATCTGCCGGGAACTCCGTTTCCTCATTCCGCAGCCCTCCGCAGCTGGATGGAGCCATCTGAGTGCATTTGGGCCACCAAATGTGGGCTGGCATGACTAGCTTACCCCACTCTGGCCTTCCTGCTTCCCTGGGAAGGGCGTTGACACACTGGGTGAGGCCACCTGGCAGAGCCTCCCTGGAAAGCTTCCTGAAGGACTGTGAGGAAATCCCCTCCCTCCTACTACCTCCTGCCTCCTCTCATGAGAAATCAGCATTCGTTGTGTTGTGTACCTCGGGCTGGAGCTTATCAAATAGACTAACTAGCTGACCTTCAGTAACGCAAGAGATTACTGCATTATAAACGGATGTGTGTATAAATGAAATACACTGTAAAGTCCATATTATCACCTAAATATCATTTCTTTGCATTGGAAACATTCAAAATCATCTACACTGACTATACTAAAATGAACAATTAATTGTTGTCAGCCATAGCAAACCAAATGCACTATAAAATATTAGATGCTATCGTCCTATCCTCTGTACCCTGCATCCCATACCAACATCCTCTTTCTACCTATCTCCCCCAAATTCAAGGTTTTAATGATTCTGCTTAATGTGGATTCAGTGACTCTCTTCTGGCCTGGAAAATTGTTTGTTTGTTGTTTGGGTTTCATTTCCTTTTGCAACTGGACAGATAGAATTCATGTCTTCATGCATACAACACAGGAACGCCATCACTGGTCCGTACTCAGTGTGACTATGGTATGCTCTAGGCACAGAGGATGAAGCCTCCATCATCGCCCTGTGAAGCCCCTTAACCTCTCCTTCCAACCCCCACCACATTTACAGGAATCACTGTGAGTTAGTGGGTTAGATTTTTTTTTAGGAATTTCCTGTAATTTTCTCAAAATCTAATCTATAAGAACTTTGGCAGTCTTGCCAAGGCTGGCCTTGAACTCAACTCATCCTCTGGGCTGAGCCTCTGGAGTACCAAGAGTAAAGGAGAGGCCCATTGTCCCCAGCTTCTAAGACTTTTTAACAAGGCTAGAGTCAACAAAAAACAAAATGGAACAAGATTGCAAGATTCCGAGTTGTCAATTGCAATTAAAAAGCTTTTACAGTCCAAGGGCAAAGTCTCCTCGGATTCTTCTGGACAGACCTGGAATTCCTACAGAGAGAATGAGTCACCATGGTTAAAATGAGTGTTGGGCAGGACATGCGGAGCACACGGCCTTCCGGGAAGCCAAAAGAGGAAACAGAAAAGATCTTTTTAAATGGACCCCAGCCCTGCAAGTCCCTGAAATGGTCCAGCATAAGAAGGCTGTAAACCACCTGCAGCCTCCCACACACATTACCTTCCTGCACCAAACAAAGACCAAGTAAGTACATTATTGGCAACTGGTCTTCCCACCCAGCCTCCTAGCCTTCTTCCCCCTTCTTATTATCAAAAACAACAACAACAAACGGAACCCCACACATTAGGGTCTTGACTTAGAAGGTCACCTTGCTTACACTCCCTGAGGAGGAACAAAAGCATGTCTGACATAAAGAAGTGTAAAAATAATAGCAATGAGGGAGGGTTTATGAACACCAGGAATTAACCCAAAGGATGTTAGTACTGGGATGACAGAAAATCAGCAACTTCAGGTGACAGCACTCAGAACAAGTGAGGTGCAAAATGAGCTTGAAGGTGGGGTGTGGCAGACGAGCCAGGGAGCCTCAGGGGTCTGCCTGTCTCTGCCTTCCTAGCACTGTGGTTATAAACACATTCCACTGCATCCAGCCTCGTGTGGGCACTGCAGATTGGCCTGAATTATCTCCCCAGCCCTGCAAAATGAACTCTCAATAAATACTTCTTCCCTGTGTCAACGTATAGGTATGGGGAGCACTGATCCAGCTGGAGTCCGTGGCTCTAAGACTCAGGACAACTCTGGAAGCTAGAGGAGATCTCAGAGCTTGTGCGATTGAGCCCTGTTAAAGCCAAAGGAGGAGAATCATCTCAGACAAAGCCTCTGTACTTGGCTCTAGAAGACAAGATCAAGATGGAATCACTCCTGAAAGTTCTCCTCACCAACTTGAAGATGAGTTATTGACTTTGAAGAATCGGGAGAGATGTTAGCCGAATTTTACAAACAGGCCAATTAGAATCTGCATGATGACAAATCTCTCTCTGCTTTAATTCTGAGCCTCCATCTTCATTCACCTGTTCTGATTCCATGGCCACCACCAGCCGATTACAAAGGAGGCAATGTGGAAACAATTAGTCTGCTCTTCCCTGCTCTGAGTCTCAGAGCCTCGCTTTGTTTTAGAGGATTAAATCTGCTCAACTGGCCAGAACACTTACTCTGTTTTAAGATTGCAAAATAAAGTCAATTAAACTTTGGAAGGAGAAGTAGGAGATTTAAAAATTCCAAGCCAGCCTGGGCTATATAGTGAGACTCTGGAAATTTTTTCAAAGGGTTATGTTATATACCTTTCAATCCTAATATTATAAATGAAGTCGCGCTCCAAGGGATAATCCCTTCTGAATGAAGTCAACCTATTTGAGAGTGAGAACACTCATATTTATTTGAAACTAATTCAAGTTATAGTCTAAGAAACCACTGACTCAAACAATCTTAAAAGTATACTAAGATTTGGCCAAATGGTTGCTGTACCAATAGCTTCCAGCCTTGGAAACAATGTTACTTTTTAGTTGGCAATCATCATTGTTGCTTCTGAAATTGGGTGTCTTTTAAGAAAGAGATGGAGCCCCATCTCCCCTGTGGTGTGCTTTGGAGGAAATGGTCCACCGTAGAGGAGGTTAGCAGAGGCTAGCAATGTTTCCGAGGCAGTTCCGTGGGGTGGATGCACCTGCAGCTCCTTGCAAATCAGATCTGATTAGAACACTTCCAACTCAATTTTGAGTGTTAATATTTTTATTTAATTTCTTTAACAAGAGGAAATTACTTCCTACAGTTTGTCAATAACAGGTAATGGACAGGCTGGCTTACACAGTTGCTGTGTGTACACTGTATGACCACAGGCGCAGGTGACAGGAAATAGCAACAGACAGTGTTAAAGGCCTACATGAACAACATACCTACGAACCCCTCCATAAACACACTGCTCTCCTATGGCTAATTTCTTTGACCATGGATTACCCACACACACAATGAGTGTGTTGTACTAAATGTGGTAATGCACACTTGTAATTCAGGCCCTCGGGAGCAGAGGCAGGAGGATTGCTGCAAGTTTGAAGTAGACTGGGAGTTCAAGAGGTTACCTCAGGACACATGATGAAACCCAGTCTCAACCACCCACACCACCAACCCCAAAAAGACACTTCAATATTCAAAAGTGATGGTGGCACACACTGCAATCCCAGAACTCAACCTGAGGCAGGAGGAACACAGGTTTAAGACTAGCTTGGGCTA
This sequence comes from Apodemus sylvaticus, assembly GCF_947179515.1. Lineage (NCBI taxonomy): Eukaryota > Metazoa > Chordata > Mammalia > Rodentia > Muridae > Apodemus > Apodemus sylvaticus. The sequence goes on along the minus strand of NC_067479.1, from coordinate 71,363,307 downwards.
CATAATCAGATTCTACCTCAAAAAATAAGCAGGCTGAGCAATGAGCAATCTCCTCAGGGCATGAAGAGATATACCAGAGGGCGTAAGTAGACCATCATTTCAAAGGAGGACACCCTAGCAACTGGTGATGTTGCTGACTGTTGAGCGGTTCCAGTCTGTACGTCCAAATGAGAGTCGGCCCTGACTTCATGAATGGCTTCTTTCCAGCTATTGCAGAAGAGAAGCTCTTGGGCCACTATGGAAGACACCATCTCCTTGCTCTCCAATTTTATATTTTCTCTCCTATTGAGACGGAAACCCCAAGTGCAAATTCCTATTCAAAGTAGTGGATCTAAGCCCCATCTTACAAGAACACCACCTACACCTTCACCAACTCCTCCCAAGCAATGACTCAGCCTTCCCCTTTCCACCCACTAGGCACCCCATGAGCCAAGAATTCGGCATCAGGTCCTTCAGGCAGGACTTGTTCTACACCCCATGAAAGGGCAAAAAGGCAAGGAAACAATATCCCCATTCTCTGTCTCTGTCTCTGTCTCTATCACACACATACACACACTGTCTCTCTCTGTCATCTCTCTGTCCCTGTCTCTGTCACACATACACACACACACACACACACACACACACACTAACTGCAGTGGCATGGGTAGTCACTGTTATATTCAGACCACATTCTTCCTCCTGGTTTTGTTCATCCCACTGGCTGCACAGGTGCCACACACACATGAGAAGTGTAGGGGTCTCACTCAGAATGGCTTCCCTGTTGTATGCACGTGGAGTTAGTCTGGTGAAATAATCAAACACTGGCCACATACCATGGTGTCACTTATCCTTCACAACTGCTCTGCGGGTAAGGGGTTGGTAATTTAACAACACAGGAAAGTGTATGTTGGGGAATGCTCCACATACCTAGAGCCAACAGCTGCATAGCTGTGTGGCTGGACCCAGGGTCTCGTTCAGAGCTCCTGCCTACTTTCTTGTCCAGTTTTATTTCTGTTCTTTCTTTCTGGAGAGATGAAGAAATGGTGGCAAGAATGTATTGGTAGCAGATAGGACATCTGGTACCACATATGCTAAGCCTTCTATGTGTGTCATGTTTAATACTTACATCTGGTTAAACAGATCCTAGGATCCCAACTGATGCAGCAGGGTGTGGTTTTGATCTGTTTTGGTTTGATTTGGTTTGAGTGCTGTGGATGGACAGACCAGAGCCTCAGGCACATACACTCTGTTCTACTGAGTTACTCTACCCACCCTTCCTGGTCTTCTATCTGGGAAGACAGAAATTCAGAAATTTGGTAGTCATCAGTTAATGACAGAATTGAGACTGGTCAGATGTGGACAGGAGCAAGGCGTGCGTTCTGAACTGCCGCGGTATGCCTCTGTACCTCTCCTTTTACAGGAGGGATGGTGACTGAAGGTTACCCTTATACGTCAAACCTCTACTGAGAGCTTAGCTTTGAGACCTGGAGGCACAAATACTCATGTTCACTACACACAGTGTAGAGAGAAAACAGAATGCAATCTCGAAACCCCAACAGGCAAGGAAGGCGCGGTGACAAAATCATACCATCCCAACCCTGAAGAGGCTGAAGCAGATGAATCTAGTCTGTGAGGCCAGCCTGGGCTACATAGTAAGACCATCCCCAAAACAGAAATAAATAAAAATATAAAAATTAAATAAGTAAATAAATGCCTACTTTGTCAAGTCATTTCCCACTGAGAAGTAAAATGGTTAATAGTGACACCTGCTAGAAATACAGTTGAGTATCATGGGTTTGGTGAACTGACCAACTCTCTCCAATGCCAGGCTAATCTGAAAAGAGTGTGAGGGAGAAAGACTTGAGCAGAAACAGGAAGAGACTGGTACTTGTGCCAAAGCTTCCCTGAGGTGTTGGGGCCTGCTCCATTCAGAGCTACAACAGAAGACCAGATCCTACATCCCCACCAAGAGGAGCTCTAAAGGGTGCCCAGGACAAACTGACCCACTGACTGGAATAAAGACTTCCATGAGAGCTCAGAGCTCAGGCCTGCCCTTCAAGCAGAAGCAGGGTGTGAAGCTAAATAACCTTGGTTTCCAAGCCCTGACCTATCATCAAAGAGACTGGCCTGGCCCCTTTTCACAGTTACCAAAAGGCAAAGTCACAACTGTTAAGATCCTCTTTTTGTTTGTTTGTGTTTGTTGTTTTTTTGATACAGGGTCTCTCTATGGACCACAGACTAGCCTAAAACTTTATGTAGAACGGGCAGGTTTCAAACTTATAATCCTTCTGCTTTGACCTCTTTAATGCTGAGATATTGAGATCCTAGCTGGAACATCTTAGGAGGCAGAGGCAGGAGGATTGCCACAAATTAGAGTCTAGCCTGGACTATATAGAGAATTCCAGGACAGTTAGGGCTACATACTGGGGCTACATACACATACATATATACTGGCTTTAATTGCAATTCTAGAAGTAGACAACTTCATAAAACCAAATTATTTCCAGAGCTGATAAGAAGAAGGCTTACTACCAGAAAAAGGGATGAATAGAACAGATATGTCATTTCTAAGTTTCTTCTCTGGTAAGGGACTGGTTGGGGCTGGATACAGGAAGAGGAAACAAGAGGAGAGTCACTGGTTGATGTTAGGCCATCTCTATCCACTCTGTGGGGTCAGGATTGAGATGTGCTGGCTTGCTCTGGCCTGTTTGGTCGTTTTGGCTGTGATGGTCTCTCCAGATTAAGTTAGTTAACTATTTAAGCTTAAAGATTTACCTTTTACTTTTAAAACAAGTCACCCTAGGGCTTGTTTTATGGTGCTGGGGTAGAACCCAGAGCCTCAAATGCCAGAGAGGCTATCTCACTGAGCTATCTATATACCTGGATCTGAAATTTTTCTTTACATTAAATTCACACAATGAAAACATGAAGAGGTCTCAGAAGAAAAGAAGTCCCACTAACCATGAGCTCAAAATGCCAAATGACAAAGTGTGAGGAAAGCACTCAATGAGAGACCATCTGACACAGCCAACAGTGTGGTTCAGCCTGATGCGTTCCACATAATCCAAGGACAGGAAGAAAATGATAGTCAAATAAGCTCAAATATACGGGGGGGGGGGGGGGGGAAGCTCTGAAAGGAGAAAAAGCAAAGAAGGGGCAGATTTGGAAAGATATCAAATAAAACGTTCAGAATGAAACACAAATACACTTCCTAATGAAAAGCTTAATGAACGGGACAAAAAACATAGTAGGCATAAATGAAGATTTATACCCAGTTTGGTGATACAAACCTGTGGTCCTAGCACTTAAGGATGGTCAGGGAGTTTTCATTTCAAGACCCATTCAGACTATATAACCACACTGTCACCAAAGGACGGGAGGACTTAATGAATTTGGAAGATGTTTCATATATATACATACATATATACATATATAGTTATACATGTGTGTATATATAATAGTATGTGCTTATATTTGTGTGTGTGTGTGTGTGTGTGTGTGTGTGTGTGTATGTATGTGTAATAATCTGGCAACCAGTAGACATTTTTTTTGTTTTTTTTTTTTTGTTGTTGTTGTTGTTGTTTTGGATTTGGTTTTTTCAAGACAGGGTTTCTCTGTATAGCCCTGACTGTCTTGGAACTCACTCTGTAGACCAGGCTAGCCTCGAACTCAGAAATCTGCCTGCCTCTGCCTCCCTGAATGCTGATATTACAGGCATGTGCTACCTCCTCCTGGCTTACCAGTAGACATTTTAAAAGAAGAAAGTAGATGTGAGGCATTACCAGCTGAGGATTTTTTTTAAATCTTCAGATGTAAGATTCTGGGTTCCAAATGCCATTAATAAGTAGAAATCTGAGGCTTTTGATGAATCAAGAATAAAGAAAAGCCATTTGGTGCGTGGGTAAGGTAGCAGGACAGCGTGGGGGTGGGGGCGATGGTGCACTCCTTCTACCATGAAGTTCTCAGAGATCGAATAAACTCAGTTCTTGAGGCAATCACCTCCACCTGCCGAGCCATCTCACCAGCTCGAGAAGGCATTTTTACAACACAGATTTATTGTCAGTTCTTAAGGTCAAGGTTTCAGTGGCACAAGCCAGGACTTCTGCCGGGCCAGTTCCTTCAGGGAGATTTTAGGGCAGGATTTTCCTAACATACTAGAAGCTGATTTCTGGTTTTTATCAGTGGTTCACACTTCTGTCCTAGCTCCCCAGGATGCTGAGGTAGGGGAATTTCTGGAGCCCATGAATCTGAAACCAAGCCCAGGAGCATAGTGAGACCCAGTGGGGGTGGGAGGTGGGGAGAGAAAAAGAAGGGGAAAAACTAAACAGTATAAAATCCCACAAAACAAGCAACTGACAGCATTATCCAATAATGTTTCTGTTACTCTCTGATCCATTAGGACAGAGCAACTCTCACACTTAGAATTATCCATACATCAATTTCTTAATTATTGTGTACATGTTTCCACAAACTGACTGTAGCACAGCTATTTGGTTAGGAGGTAGGTGATACGGAAAGGAGCTATGAGGACCTACTTCTCCAATGAGCTATTTAAATCTTACATTAAATTCAGGTTATCACCTGTGGAAGCATAGATACACTTAGACCCATAAAGGCTCTTTAATATGGCTACCACACAATCATTCAATGGTGCAGAGGTTTTTAATGTGTTTAATTTGCAGATGGTCTTGCCGTGCTACTTGGGCTGACCTTACACCTAGAGGCTCTTGGAATCCTCCTGCTTTCAGCCTCCAGAGTAGCCTGGACCCCTTTCCTCTTTAAAAGAGCCACAGGGCTGGGGTTGCAGCTCAGTAGTAAAGTACTTGATGAACACAGCCAAGGCCCTGGACTCTATCCCCAGCACTGCCAAAATAAAGAGGAGGGACTGAGGACATGAGGGAGAGGGAAAGAGAAACAGACCTAGATTTCCTGCTATCAAGTATCTGGTAGTAGAAAGAGTATACTTAAAATCAAGAATTCAATAAAAGAAATCAAAGAATTATTCTCCCACAAAGCTCTAATTTTATATGTCCTATTTCATTATTTTCTTTGCTTACTTAAGAGTTATAGATGCATACATATTAGAGTCGTTTACTGTAGGATTACACTTTGACAAACCCATTGAAGGAGAAAATATCACAAGTCAAAGGGTATTGCACCCAGGCCAGTCATCCCAGCACTTGAGACACAGTGGGACGCTGACCCGCAGGCCAGCTGTGCTGTATGGAAAGACCTTGTCTGATAGATAACCATGGGACTGAGCAGGTGACTGAGGGCAAAGGCTTCGCCGTGTAGGTGTGAGGCCCTCGGCCCAAATCACTAGAGCCCATGCAAAGCTGGACATGGTAGTACATCTGTCAGCTCACCTCCAGCCAACTGAAGCAAAAGGACCGTGAGTTTGAGGCCAGCAAATACAGTGTCATGCCAGCAAGCACTAGCTGACCAGACACCACCTTGAAGTAAGAAAGGGAAATGGGAAAAGGTACCCAGAGGCAGATTTGTTAAAATGTCCATTAATGTCTTGAGGAGATACTTAGGGGTTGGAGTTCTTTAACATAGAAATAACTTGAAATAAGGACTATGCGTATCTAACATCTCAGTATCATAAGGAATCTCTACATAGATCATTAAAATAAATAGGATAGCTGTAACTAAATGGGATAGTCATAAATGGCTTCATCTCCTCCTTCCTCCCCCTCCTTTTCCCTCCTCCCTTCACCTTCCTCCCCCTCCTTTTCCCTCCTCCATTCTCCTTCCTCTTTCCTCCATCTTCTCTCCATTTCTTTTCCTTCCTCCCTCCTCCTTCATTGTCCCTTCTATTTCTTTTTTCCTCCTCCTCCTCCTCCTTCTTCCTCCTTCCTCCTTCTTCCTCCCCCTCCTTTTCTCTCCTCCATCCTCCTCCTTTCCTTTCTCTTGAGACCTGAAATCTACTCTATAGCCCAGGCTGTCCTTGAACTCATGGTCATCCTGCCTTAGCCTCTCAAATATTGGGATTATGGGTGTATGTTACCATGCTGAAATGTAAATGAACTTTTTGATGATTTAAAAATTTAAAGTTACATAATACCAATTAAATTGATATATTCATAAAATGTCTGAGTCATTTCCCAGTAAGCTAAAACATTGAATCATCATCTGCCAAATATAGTTTCAAGTTTGCTCTTGACATATTAAGTTCCTTAGAAAAGATACTGTGTACATATACTGGTGTTTATTAATAAACTGTTGCTAGATGGTTCAAAATTGCTTCCTCCTGTATCTCCCTAGAAATTAAGTTAAAAGTCCCCATTCTCCCATGTCTTTCCACATGTAAAGAATATAAGAAAAATTAAGATGCATTGTAATAATAAAGCCAGGAAGATAGGAAATATGTTCCTTCACTGAGAAAGGGATATTGCCTAATTTAAATTTTCTTAAATAATTGTTTTAAAATAACTTTTATAAAAGGAAATTAAGAGAAGGCAGAGTGGAATCAGTAAATGGTAGAGAAAAATACAAAGGGGTTCTGGGAATTCTGATGCATCCCAGGTGAGGACAGTGAAAAGGAGACTGAGTGGTTTGTGTATGAGGGGAAGGTTTCCATGATAGAGAGCACCTCTGTCCTAAAGTAGGTTGGGCGGATCATCTCAGACTTGCGAGGAGGAAATGAAAAACCCAGCAGAAGGCTCCAGCAGGCAGTGGAGCATCTGTGCGGGTTAGTGGGCCTTTTTAAAGCATGAATCTGACAAAGGAAATTTGAATATGATCAAACTGGTTATGACAGGAAGAAAAAGGTTTTCGTATTATTTTAAATTAGCTAATAGATAATAAAGAAAGACATAAAGAAATAAGAACCTGACTTATTCTATCTCTCTCTTTCTACCTCTGTCTCTCTGCCTCCCTTTCTCTGTCTCTCAATAGGGTCTTAATATGTTGTCCAGGTGTTAGGATTCCTAGCATAAGCCACCACATCTGGCTTTTGATTGTCTATTTTTAAGGCAAGAAAGTTTTCTTAAAATACTGATCTGTCCTTGGTAGAAACTTATAAGAGATTTTTTTTTTGCACCCTTCCCTGCTTTTCCTCGACCTCCCCTCAAGTCTTCAGTTAGCTCCTGTATGCTTTTTATTCTCCTTAGTTTGACTATGTAACTGTAGCTATTCTCAACGTCCTTGAAGTGTTCCCTGTGACCGGACAGTTTCATGTGTTACAACCATTTCTGACAGTCATGTGTTCCCCAGCTCAAGACTGTTTTTTCTTGTTTGTACAATCTTCTATAATACAAGGTACACTCATATCCTTAGACACCATACATTGGGTGTCTATTAAGTTCTTATTATAAGCACCTCTCTCTCTCTCTCTCTCTCTCTCTCTCTCTCTCTCTCTCTCTCTGTGTGTGTGTGTGTGTGTGTGTGTGTGTGTGTGTGATACATACACATTTGTAAGGATGTATGCAGACTGACGCCAGAGGTCAGTGTCGTGTGTCTTTTTTTTATCATCCTCAACCTTATTTTTTGAGAGAGGGTCTCTTACTGAACCTGGAGTTCATTGATTCAGTTGGATAGTTACAGGCTAACGAGATTTGAGGGTCTGCCAGTCTCTCCACGTGCCTTCTGACCTTCAAAGTTAGAATTCTGTCCTCCTATAGAGCTATTTTATTTTGCTTTTTTTTTTCCTCTATGGAGTCTTAGAGACTACAGTCTTATTCTTTTGCTAGTTAAATTCTGAGAATGGACTCAGATTCTTGAGAGGTGTTTGTGAGCTGCAGAAAATGCACCTTCCTGACAATAAGCTCCTATACGTGGCTGCCGACCAAGTTCACCTGCTGCCCAATGTCACAGCCAATTAGACACAACTATAAAATGGGATGGAAATCTCAGCATCGGGTCAGACTCCAGTGTCACTCGTTACAGCGGGTGCTCATAGTCCCAATTTCTTGAGGGACTGAGTACAAGAACAACGGTAAGCCCAAATGTTGGAGATCTACCTGGTGAGATGCCACATCTAAAACTGAAAGAGAGCCAGGTGCACGCCCGTAATCCCATTATGTGGGAAGTTCAGGCTCAGAGTTGCAGGCTCAAGGCCACCAGCATGTACAATTTAATGAGTCCCTGTTTCAAAATAAAAAGTCAAAAGAAGACTGAGAATATATCTTAGTGGTTGAGTGTTTGCATAGCATGAGAGAACCTAGGTTTAACCCCAGTACTACAAAAAATTAACTAATTAACCTTCGAACATTAAAGACTTTATATCGTAGCTTACCCTGCTTTTATCCCTCTGCTTATACCTCTCAACCTTCTCATCTGGCAAGACAATTGTGTAGTTAAAATCTTACAACCAGGCTGGTGGTGTGGCTCAGTGGTAGAGCATTAGTTTAGCATGTGTAAGGCCTGGAATTCAATCATTAACCTAAGACTTCTCTGTCCACAGTCATCCCCAGGTCTTCACCAGAAGTTACACGAAGTCACACAGCTCAGAAAAAAAAAGGACATTTCCAAGATTCAGTTTACTGCCTCTACCCCAAAGTGACCCACCACCCTTCTGTTCATTGACAAGCAATGTATCTGGGCGAGAGTCTCAAAAAGTGAGAGCACACACCCAGTACTTAGAAAGTACTGTAATCTCTACCATAGAGTTCCTGTGTTGAACTTATGGTTGTAGGAAATGGATGCAGAGACCGACAAGATAACTCAGGAAGTGAAGACGCCGGTTGCCAAGCCTGACTGCAGAGAGTAAAAGAGCCCTGTGCACACAGATAAGCACTTGAGAAGCCAGGAAAATTAAACACAGAGCTAACCTCTTCAAGGGAACGAGGCACACAGCTGCTCTTCCTGGGATGCCGGAGTGATGGAGGTTTACAACCTGGGGATCCTTTGCCGTCTGGTGAGCCAGGCTCTGCCCATGTCTTCCAAAAAATGTGTGTTTACTTATACCCGACCTTTCCCCCTAAGTCTTCAGCATTGCTTTTAGGCCACTAGTATCACTTGCACTTTACAACAGCCTAAGTGACTTCTGTGTTATCTTAGGGCCAGGCCAATCCTGGCTCCCACGGGTGTTAGGTTTACCTCAGTCATTTGCCCTAGACCTTATCCTGAGCACTGTTTCTAAGTCAACAAGAAACTATCTTCAAGCTGAAGCCATGTGTTCGGAAAAGAGCCTCAATATAAACACATCTTAAATTGTGCACTTGAAGCTAAGTTGATTGTTACCTGAATGTTTTTCTTTCACAGGATAGTGCTCCACTTAAATAGGGTTGAAGTGAAATGATCTGGGATAAACTCTAAAAGTCCTGGTCCAGCTCTGCTTACAAGAAAACCTGGCTGAGCTGGGTTTCACTTTTATCTCACCATGATCATTTCCCCCTGTCTGCTGTAAATCCTGCAGGGGAATCTCCACATCTGACCTGAGTTCAGCCCCGGGGACCCATAGAGTGGAAGGAAAGAATCAAATCTTACACATTGTTTTCTGACTTCTATGCACACGTATGCCCCAAAGGGTGGGAATGTAAATTGGAGATAGAGCCTACACTTTTCTTGGACAAGACCCTAGGCTGCTGATTAGTTGGTTGTACTTGAGACATAACCAAAGCTTTTCATTGTCTAGAGGTTGTCCACATTCTAAATTCTAACCAGTGAGTTTGGATGCACATATTGTGCCTTTGCTGGCCCAGCTTATAAGAATCTCCCACACATGTTCTTCACAGCTGAAGGTCTGAAGCCCTTCCCCTTGTCTGGCTGGGCTGAAGATAGTCTTGGGGTAGTCTCGGAAGCCATAGCAGCCTGTTAGCAAATGGCTGCTGTCCCTGTAGGATGGAAGAGGGGCCATACCCGTGTGCTAATCTTCACTATTGCACTAAGGAAGGAAAGTATTCTCTAGTTGGCTAGCCCACAGGGCAGCACCAATCCTGGCACTATTGATGATACTCTGTTATGCTTGCAGACAGGCTGTCCTCTGAGAGGCTCCATGGAGCAACTAACTCAGACAGATGCAGCAATCCACATCTAAACACTGGATGGAGCTTGGGGACTCCCGTGAAAGAGTTGTGGGAAGGATTGAAGTCCCAGAAGGGAATAGGAACTCCACAGGAAGACCAACAGAGCCAACTAACCTGGACTCTTGGGGGCTCTCAGAGACTGAACCACCAACCAAAGAACATACACAGGCTGGACCTAGCCCCTGACACACACATATGTAGCAAATGTGCAGCTCCATCTTTGTGTGGGTCCTAAACATCTGAAGGGGGCAGGGCTATCTCTACAGCTGTTGCCTGTCCATGGAATCTGTTCCCCTAACTCAGCTATCTTATTTGGCCTCAGTGGAAGAAGAAGCACCTAGCCCTGACTTTATGTGCCAAGGTAGAGGGATGGGGGGGGGGGCTCCACTCTCTCAGAGGAGAAGGGGAGGGACTATGGGAGGGGAGTATCAGGAGGGGGGACATGGATCAGGATGTAAAATGAATAAAAAGAAAAAGAATGAAAGAAAATGAAGAAAAAGAAAGAAGAGAAGAGAAGGGAAGGGAAGGGAAGAGAAGGGAAGAGAAGAGAAAGATATTCTGTCCTGGTGGAAGCAGGTAAGCCAGTCTGAGGATGTGGACGAGGGAGAGATGCCCCCACTCCCGGTCCCATCCATGGAAGAGCAGGCTGCCAGGTCATGAGAGCAGGAGAGTTGGCTCTGCACCTCGCCTGGGCAGACGGCAGAGTAGAGCTGACCCTCCTGGCAGGGGCTCAGGTGAGTGGACCCTGGGAACATGAGTGTGGGAGAGCTGGCCCTGAAACTTGTCTGCTGTGTGGTGTGAGCTGGCTCTGCCTCTTGCCAGCTGCAGCACTGGACTAGCTGGGGCAGTGCTAAGAGAGTCCACCTTGGTGGTATGGGTACCCAAGAGCTGTAGGGTTGGCCAACTCAGGCCCACATCCAGGGCTTTGAGTTGGTCCACCCCAACATCTGCCCCATCCATGAACTACTAGAGTACATGAAGGGACTGGTCCTATAGGTCCAAAGCTGCAGGATCTCCATGACACCTGGCAACAATGGGATATCCAAGAGGAGTCCCAGTGAGGATCCAGTATTGATGGTGTAGTGAAGCCAGAGGCCTTGAGCCATGACAATGACTCACTGTAATGAACATTTGCAAGCAAAGGAGTGTGGACAAATAGGTATATTGCAGGACATACTGTAACACACTAGAGTTTCCTCAATGCAATTTTTGTTTTGTTTTGTTTTGGGCATAGGGTGCAAGGGCTTGGTTCTGAAGGGATGGGGAGATAAGTGGGATTGGGGTGCATGATTCACAAAGAACCAATAAAAAGTTAAATAAAAAGGGTATTCTCATTCCTGCCTTAGTCTACATACATTTTGGATCTGTTCCTATCTTGGCTTGTTGCAACAGCCAGGAATTGTTTATATTTCTCCAGTAACTTGCAAGGTTTCTACTGTGGGCCGAGTATGTAAAGCAGAACTTCAACAGACAGTTCCTGTTTGGTATGGCTTATAGGCTGACTGCATACATGTGTTCTCAGTGATCTTATTTCTTCCGGATCCCCCATTTTTCAAGCTGCAAAAGTTTCAGTGCTCCAGTGAGGTCTTTGTGGGCTTGAGACCCCATTGCTAGCCTTGCTGAGAATCATGTGGCAAACTATGGAATTTTCCATTTCCTCATTCCGTTTACTGAGAAACCAGACCATACAGCTCTGTAAGCACAAGGAGGGCTAATAGAAAAGGAGTTTATATTTATTTTTCTGAATCTAGAATGCCTGAGGGAACATCACATTAGTGACTTCTGACAAATTTTAATACAAGCATACATAGATTAACAGATATGAAGTTTCCCTGTCAGCTCAGGCTTATTCAAAAAAAATGTAAACAGTCAACCCTTAGAACACACTTTGTGAGCAAATACTCCACATATCAAAGGAAGAACAGCAGGAAATAAATTGGAGGGCTGGGAAAAGAAGCAACAGAAATTAACATAAAGAAACAAGGAAGGCAGGGAGTGTAGTTCTTTTTTTTTTAATTTTTTTATTCGATATAATTTATTTACATTTCAAATGATTTCCCCTTTTCTAGCCCCCAACTCCCCGAAAGTCCCGTAAGCCCCTTTCTCTTCCCCTGTCCTCCCACCCACCCCTTCCCACTTCCCCGTTCTGGTTTTGCCGAATACTGCTTCACTGAGTCTTTCCAGAACCAGGGGCCACTCCACCTTTCTTCTTGTACCTCATTTGATGTGTGGATTATGTTTTGGGTATTCCAGTTTTCTAGGTTAATATCCACTTATTAGTGAGTGCATACCATGATTCACCTTTTGAGTCTGGGTTACCTCACTTAGTATGATGTTCTCTAGCTCCATCCATTTGCCTAAGAATTTCATGAATTCGTTGTTTCTGATGGCTGAATAGTACTCCATTGTATAGATATACCACATTTTTTGCATCCACTCTTCTGTTGAAGGATACCTGGGTTCTTTCCAGCATCTGGCAATTATAAATAGGGCTGCTATGAACATAGTAGAGCATGTATCCTTATTACATGGTGGGGAATCCTCTGGGTATATGCCCAGGAGTGGTATAGCAGGATCTTCTGGAAGTGAGGTACCCAGTTTTCGGAGGAACCGCCAGACTGATTTCCAGAGTGGTTGTACCAATTTGCAACCCCACCAGCAGTGGAGGAGTGTTCCTCTTTCTCCACACCCTCTCCAACACCTGCTGTCTCCTGAATTTTTAATCTTAGCCATTCTGACTGGTGTAAGATGAAATCTAAGGGTTGTTTTGATTTGCATTTCCCTAATGACTAATGAAGTTGAGCATTTTTTCAGATGCTTCTCCGCCATCCGAAGTTCTTCAGGTGAGAATTCTTTGTTTAACTCTGTACCCCATTTTTCAATAGGGTTGTTCAGTTTTCTGGAGTCTAACTTCTTGAGTTCTTTATATATATTAGCCCTCTATCTGATGTAGGATTGGTGAAGATCTTTTCCCAATTTGTTGGTTGCCGATTTGTCCTCTTGATGGTGTCCTTTGCCTTACAGAAACTTTGTAATTTTATGAGGTCCCATTTGTCAATTCTTGCTCTTAGAGCATACGCTATTGGTGTTCTGTTCAGAAACTTTCTCCCTGTACCGATGTCCTCAAGGGTCTTCCCCAGTTTCTTTTCTATTAGCTTCAGATTGTCTGGCTTTATGTGGAGGTCCTTGATCCATTTGGATTTGAGCTTAGTACAAGGAGACAAGGATGGATCAATCCGCATTCTTCTGCATGCTGACCTCCAGTTGAACCAACACCATTTGTTGAACAGGCTATCTTTTTTCCATTGGATGTTTTCAGCCTCTTTGTCGAGGATCAAGTGGCCATAGGTGTGTGGGTTCATTTCTGGATCTTCAATCCTGTTCCATTGATCGGGAGTGTAGTTCTTGATGGAGCATTTGCCTAGCACGCAAGGATCTGGGTTTGAGTCATGGCACTAAACAGAAGGACCAGAAGGAATGGAAAGAGGAAGGAAATGAGGGATTGTGGGACACAGGAAGGAAGAGATGGGAAGATGGGAAGGAAGGGGAGAGAGGTGAAGAAAGGAAAAGAAAAAAGAAACCAAAGAAAAACAATGAAATGAAATGACAGGACTAGAAAGAAAGGAAGAAAGAGAGAGAGAGAGAAAGAAAAGGAAGGAAGGAAGGAAGGAAGGAAGAAAGAAAGAAAGAAAGAAAGAAAGAAAGAAAGAAAGAAAGAAAGAAAGAAAGAAAGAAAGAAAGAAAGAAAGAAAGAAAGAAAGAAAAAGAAAGTGAAAGTTCCAGGTGGTGGAGCCTGGAGACATTCCTGCCTTCCAGTGGCACTGGAAGGGCAGTCTGATTCTCTACAGCTGCTAACCTAATGAATGTCTCAGGACCTTTCACCCACTTTCCATGTGTGAGCATACCTGGGTGGGCAATTATGCCAGCTACCTGGAATGGTATCTTGAAAGTTGGAAAGTGTTGCAGCCTACTTAATCCAGATCAAAGTACTGCCAAGGTCAGTAGGAACTGAAGAGTGCTGGGGCTATCACCCCCAAGAGCCTGGGCCTCCTACCCCTAAACAGACTGTAAACCAGCACCCCTCACGCTCAGACTCAGACCCTGGCCAAGGCCATGTGGAGCCAGGTGGAACCTCACTGACTGTTTTAATGGCCTAGACTAGGGCTGACCAAACTACCTGACCTAAATTGAGTACAGCCTCTGCCAAAACTATTAAGTAAAAGCCCGTTCAGGCCAACCCTCTTAGAAATCAAAAAGCCTCCAAGATCTTAAGAGTTAGCGATAATAGTTAAGTGTCAAGGTCCATTGCTCTACTAGATAGCTATAAGAAACCTCTAGATCCGTCCTAGACTTCAGTATGTGGTCACTAGCATTTCAGTAACTATTGTAACTTCTTCATGTCCAAGAAAAGGAGCCCCAAAGCTGGCACATCTTTACCCTAGAACTTCTTTTCTGTCAGCCCAGCTGTGTGTGTTGTTTTACCGTGAGAAGCTCCTACCATTGGTTTGCCCCTCTCTTCTGACCCATATGAGGTCCTATGTCACATCTGATGCTAGATGCTTCTGAAAGTGATTGCAAGTGAAATCATTGAACAGCTGAACCCCTGAACCCCAAGAAAGCAAATTGAATACTTCTTACCCCTCACTTAGCTGGTGCCCACAGTTACTCCAGTTCAGCAAAGGTTTATAGATTGGCTTTCCCTCTCTTTCTGGTCCCTTCTATCACCCACAGGAGAGTCTACAAAAAGGAAGAACAGCTACTAAAGAGAAAAATCATTAGTGGAAGCTAAGGGCCTGTTGATAGTATACATGTACTGAGTGGTCTGAGTACTCAAATGTGATGCTTTTCTTATTAGAAAGATTTTATCTCACTGTGTAAGCCAGGCAACCTGGAATCCATAGAGACCCACCTGCCTCGGTCTCCAGAGTGCTGGGATAAAACACAGGCATTACATACCTGTTTTTCATTGAGATCCTTTTTTTACTACTAAAATATCATTGTTTGTTATAGATAATTTAACTTGTTTATATTCTCTTGCCTTAATTTTATTATTTACTTACTTTAATTTCCTTTAGATTTATTTACTTTATGTGTATTATTTCTTTGTCTGTAGAAATATATTTTTATATAATAAATAATATATAATTATATATATGTATATGTACACACACACACACATACCATGTGCATATCTGGCAACTTGGGAGGCCAGAGGAGGCCTGGAAATAGAGTTACAGATGCCTGTGAAGCATCACATACATGCCAGGGACTGAACTAAGTCCTCTGAGAGAGAAACAAGTGCTTTTAACTGCTGAGCCATCATGTGTGTCTATAAATGTATCCATTTCTTCTAGTACTCCAACTTATTGGGCTATGTGCTTAAGGTATGTTTTAATGTTCCTCTGCATTTCACTGGTGTCTGCTGTAATAGCTCCCCTTTCACCTCCAATGTATTTCATTTGTAGCCTCTACAGTTTTCTTTCCATTGGATTGACCAAGTATTTGTCAATCTTGTCTACTTTCAAAGAACCAACTTGTTCTGTTGAATTTTTATATTGTTTTTTCCATTTCTATCAATATTCTGTAGATCTCTGTTAAGTCTATGTGATTTATAATGTCATTCAACTCTGATCTTTATTTCTTTCCACATACTGGTTTGTTTTGTTTTCGTTTTTCTAAGACCTTGAGAAAGATCATTAAAGTTATGTCCTCAGAATATGGCTTATTTTAAAGAATTCTATGGCTGCTGGGAAGAACGTTATTCTGCAGAGTTAAAAATAATATCCTGTGATGTCTGTCAAGTCCACTTGATCTTTTATGTCATTTAACTCTGATGTATTTTTTTGTGTGATTGACTTGTCCATTGGTGAGAATGGGATATTGAAGTCCCCCATTAGTACTGGGCTGATGTGATTCCTGCATATAAGAAACCCAAATGCTTCACTAGAAAAATCCTTAGGATTGATAAATACTTTCAGCAAGGTATCAAGTTGTAATTAAGACCATCAGCAACAGTAGCTTTTCTATACCAACAAGAGGCGTGTTGAAACCAGGAAAGCAATCCCAGTCACCATAGCTTTAATACCTAGGA
The DNA here is from genome assembly GCF_947179515.1 of Apodemus sylvaticus. NCBI lineage: Eukaryota > Metazoa > Chordata > Mammalia > Rodentia > Muridae > Apodemus > Apodemus sylvaticus. The sequence goes on along the minus strand of NC_067479.1, from coordinate 71,347,263 downwards.
ATAATCCAAACTGAGGAAATAGAAGAAATCTACAACATAAATTTTAAAACATTAAAGAAAAAAGTTGAAGAAGATACTAGAAGATAAATAGATTGCTCAATACTCACTAGTGGGCACAATTTTAATAGTAAAAATGACTGTTATCAAAAGTGATCTACAGACTAAATACAATCATCAGATTCCAATGATAGTCTTCACAGAGCTAGAAAAGCAATCCTAAGATTTATAATTCATATACAAGCACAAAAGACCCGGGATAGCCCACCCAATCCTGAGCTAATAAATAAATAAAACGATACTGTGGGAATCACAACATCTAATCTCAATGTACACTGCAGAGACACAGTAGCAAAAAAGCATGATATTGGCAATTGTGCTTCCATGGGGGGGGTGCATGCATGTGTATGTATGTGTGTGTGTATGTATGTATGTATGTATGTATGTATGTATGCAGCTCACAGATAAGTCAGTGGAATACAGCCAGCTGAATTTTGACAAAGTATTCAAAAACATATATTGAAAAGGAAGACAACACTCTGGGAAATGGTGCTGAGAAAAGTGGGTATCCTTATTTAGAATGAAACTAAGTAGCTGTCTCTCACACTGACACAGAAACCCATTCAAAATGGGTCAAAGGCCTTACTTAATATAAGACCTGAAAGCCACTTTCTGAAAGGAACACAAATAGCTCAGGAAATAATCCCAAGAATTGGCAGATGAAATGTATGAGATTGAAATATATGAGGTTGAAAATAAAAAGCCATGTATAAAGGTGACAATCTGTCTGTGGAAGACAGTGGAGGACCTCTGGTAACCTCATTCTGTCAGATATTTCACATCTAGTACACATAAAAAACCACAAGAACAAAACAATGAAATCAGTGTAAGAGCTAATGAAATAGACAGTTCTTAAAAGTTGAAGTTCAAATGCTATACACACATACACACAAACTTCCCAGTGTCTTTAGTTAGCAAGGAACTGCACATTAAAGTCATAACTGAGATTCTATCATTCGGCAGTCAAAATGGCTATCATAAAGAAAGCAAATGCTGGGAAGAATGTGGGTAAAGGAACCAGTGTAAGCTGCCTGTGGGAATGCAAACTGGTCTAACCGCTGTGGGAATTGCTGTGGAGTTTCCTCAAAAGACTAAAAATAGTGCTACAAGACAGCTTAGCTGTACCACTCCTGAGTCCGAGCAAAGGACTCCCTTAGCACAGAGATACTTGTGTCTCCATGTTTCCCACTCCTCTCTTCCCAACAGCTAAGCTATGGAAATCGGCCAAGGTGTGGAACAAATAAATGGATAAAGAAAATGCAGTGCAAATAAACGGAAGTGGTTTTATTCAGCCACAAAGAAGAGTGGAATTCTGTCGGGATATTGTTTGTTTGTTTGTTTGTTTGTTTGTTTGTTTTTGGGCGCAGGGCGGGGGTGGAGGGGAGACTATGCACATGGTTATCATCATTAAGAGAAAGAAACAAGATTCAGAAAGAAAAAGCATGTTTTCTTTCCTTTGTGGATCCTCTATTTGACATGAATACACAAAACCACTTTGTAAATAGATGACGTGACTGTAAAAGGGAGACAGACTAGAAGGGAGGAGACTAGCAGGAGTGGGGAAGGGATCCGGGGAGAGCGTGGGAGGGTACTATGATCAAGGGACACAATAAGTTGAAAGAATTTGTCTTTATGAAACTCGGCACTATATACAAGGAATATGCACCAATATAAAAACGAAGATGTGAGGATTGGGGAAAAGTTGCGTAAATGTTCATTATTTTCAAATGATCGTCTTGTTTACCCAGACAGAAGGCAGAGTCAAACCCACAGTGGGTCCAGGCTCAGCTCAGCCTCAGCCTCTGGCCTCGGTCGGCCTTGTGCCAGAGGGCGGGCTTCAAAGGCCATGGAGGAAGCTGCCCTTCAGGTTTCTTCCTGCTCCTCCAACCCTCTTTTCTTTTTTTCTTTTTTTTTTATTCGATATATTTTTTATTTACATTTCAAATGATTTCCCCTTTTCTGGTCCCCCACTCCCCGAAAGTCACATAAGCCCCCTTCCCACCCTCTGTCCTCCCATCCACCCCTTCCCACTTCTCTGTTCTGGTTTTGTCTTATACTGCTACACTGAGTCTTTCCAGAACAAGGGGCCACTCCTCCGTTCTTTTTGTACCTCATTTGATGTGTGGATTATGTCTTGGGTATTCCAATTTTCTAGGCTAATATACACTTATTAGTGAGTGCATACCAAGATTGATCTTTTGAGACTGGGTTACCTCAGTATGATGTTCTCCAGCTCCATCCATTTGCCTAAGAATTTCATGAATTCATTGTTTCTAATGGCTGAATATTACTCCATTGTGTACATATACCACATTTTTTGCATCCATTCTTCTGTTGAGGGATACCTGGGTTCTTTCCAGCTTCTGGCTATTACAAATAGGGCTGCTATGAACATAGTGGAGCATATATCCTTATTACATGCTGGGAAATCCTCTGGATATATGCCCAGGAGTGGTATAGCAGGATCTTTTGGAAGTGACGTGCCCAGTTTTCTGAGGAACCGCCAGACTGATTTCCCGAGTCCAACCCTCTTTTCTACTGCTGTGCTTTCTCCCTTTTCACAGTGCCATCCGTCACTGTGAAACAAACAAACCAAACAAACAAACAAGCAAACAAACGAACAAACAAAAATGAGAATTCATCTGCTCTGTCCTGAAGTGTTCCTGGAGGCTGAACTGGCTCGCTGCCTTAGAAGGAGGAACTAAACTGCAGATTTGTATCATGCAGCCAGCCCAGATTTCATGAAATCTGATGCTAGGTGAGCCCATTGTGAAGGCGCTGGCTGGCTCTGCACCCTACGGGATGCCTCCTCCAGCTGACCCCTAGTGCCAAGTGTTCCTCTTCTCCCATTAGAACCAATAGCAGCTTCATCCCTCCAGGGAGCAGACTCCAGGAAGACAAGTCTCTCCCTAAATACCTCACCCCCCCTAAAAGCCCCCTCAAGACTGCCAGATTCAGCAGTAGAGGAAGTTGACGAGGCACTAATATATGAACACTGACTTTCTACCCTCTGGCAAAAGGATTTCAAAACAGAAATTAAATTCACTGGAAAAACACAGTTCTCTCTCTTATATACAAACTTGGGTTCTACATTATATCCCCACTATTGGTGTTTAGCAATTATTAATGAGTTGTGACTATTAACCCAAACCCAGACATTTCCGCTTAGACTGTCTACTCCAGCAGGCTACAGTGGTGATGACCTCAGGTCAAGGACAGAGAGGGCCATGGAGACATCTTCTTTGTTTGCATAGTGCTATCTTACTTAACTTTTCACATTTTAGTGTGTGTGTCTTTGTTCTGCAACGAGGGGACTACAGAACACTGAATTCTGTGCACAACTCACACACTGCATGTCAGATCGTGCTGAGGCCATTCTCCCAGGTTGGAATCCGTATTTACACAAACTTTATGAGAACACAAATTAAAACTCTATTTTAAGAATATGATGCACTCATAAGGAAAATACAAAGTCTAATTGTAAGTAAATATATTTGGGGAACATTTTGTCCTTCCTTACCACCTTAGAGATTTCTCTGGTTTGGGAGGAGCCATGCCTCTGACCTTCAGTGATGAGCTCATAGCTCATGACTTCCAAATTCTTCTTCTTTCTTTTTCTTTCTTTTTTTTTTTAAGGAAGGAACTTTCCAATATCTTATAGTCTATCTTTCTGTTTCTAGAATTAATTGACTGAAGACGATTCTCTAGTTTCTAAGGAGAGAATGTTGGGTGTCACCTATGGGAAAGGGCTAGTCTCTTACTTCTCTTTACCATATGTTCCAGCCACATACTTGGCTGTAGGGCTCAATGTTCTGCCTGACCAAAGTGGGAAGTGGGCTGGGTTAGAGCATGAAGCACGCGCGCGCGCGCGCACACACACACACACACACACACACACACACAGAGAGAGAGAGAGAGAGAGAGAGAGAGACAGAAACAGGGAGAGAGACAGAGACAGAGATAGACAGAAGTGGGGGAAGACAGAGACAGAGGGAGACAAAGAGAGAGACACAAAGACAAAGAGATAGAGACAGAAAGACAGAGGCACAAAGAGAGACAGAGACACGGAGAGAGAGAGAATATGAATATGAAAAGCTACCACACATGACAGTGAAGCAGGAAGAAAGCTCCCTTCGACAGCTGCGCCAGCTGCCCAGAACCCCATCCTTGGTTAGACCCTGATGTTTGCCCTCTGTCTCAGCTCCTTGGCCCTCCTCCGTCTAGGAGCAGCAATAAAATGAAACTGTCTCCTGAGGCAGTTTAAAGATCCTATGCTGCTATTCTTAGTCTGTGAAAGGAGAGGATGAGGCAAAGAGTTGCCTGATGTTTCCAAGAAACATTGCTTGTATCCGCTCTCATAAAACTCTTCTGTGCAACTTTACTAGAGAACATTCGACGAACCCTCCCTTGCTTTATGCCGAGTCAGTAGCCCTGAGGTACAGGCTACAGTCCAGAAATGACTGCCGTTTGCAGACCTGGATCTGGTCCTCTTGTTGGCTCCATCACTCTGTAACAGCCATTTAGCTCCACTGACTTTCCATCCACCCAGAAGGGAATGTGCAGCAGTGTTAGCAGCGAGAGTCCAGCCAGAAGCAATGGGGTGAAGGGCAGGGAACTGGCTGATGCCATGATGAGGGCTAGGAAAGCGGGCTGAAGCTCAACAGGAAAGACTACCTGGGGACAGAATCTAAAGCCACTGTCACAGGAGGAATTTCTTTTTCCCCATGAACGCCTCAGCTCTGCTCTGTTTTTTATGTTTCTCTTGGGCATCTGTCTTAGTCAATGTTTCTATTGCTGCAATGAAACACCATGACCAAAAAGCAAGCTGGGGAGGAAAGGGTTTGTTTGGCATACACTTCCACAATACTGTTCATCATCAAAGGAAATGAGGAGAGGAACTCAGTGTACAGACTTGGGGGCAGGAGCTGATGCAGAGGTCGTGGAGGGATGCTTCTTACTGGCTTGCTCCCAGGGCTTGCTCAACCTGCTTTCTTACTGAACCCAGGACCCCCAGTCCAGCGCTGGCACCATCCCTGTGGGCTGGGCTCTTTCCGTCAATCACCAATTAAGAAAACACCGTCTACACTTGGCCACAGCCAGATCTTCTGGAGGCATTTCGTAGTTGGCATTCCCTCCTCTGAGATGACTTTAATGTGTGTCAAGTTGGCATAAAACTATCTAGCAAAAGGCTTGCCTATGTCTTTCACGATGGCCTGGAATTCCCAGGCTCAAATGAGTTTCCTGCCCCAGCCTCCTAGAGTTCTGGGATCAGAGGTTTTTCAGTTGTGTCTGGCTCACTCTTCTATCAAAGCATTCCACTCGTTTACTGGGGGCCCATCTAGACCTTCTAGAACAATCTCTCCAGTCTAAAGCTTCAGCTGTATCTCCAGATTATTTTGGAGCAGCCTCATTGAGGACTCAGGTGACTTGGGACTGCCACCTTCGCCAGCAGATACAGCATACTGACTGTCACAGCAGTCTTTGTCACTGCCAAGCCCTGGGAAAATAAAATGAATAATTTTTTTCTTCTCTTTCCTGGGTGATTCAATGAAATCTGGTGAAAAAGAACTTAAGGAGTAGCTTTCATTCTGAGCTTCTCCTACCATGGCTATGCACCCAGCAGAATCAAAGCCAGTTCACCAGAGAGAGGCCTGACACCCACATTTATCCATACAGCAGTCTCAGTAGGTGAGCTATGGAATCAGCTATAAGTGGGCACCCACAGAGGAATGGATAAAGGTTGTGACTGTACAGAATAGCATTTTATTCAACCATAAAGAATGAAATTGTGTCACGAAGGGGAATGGCTAGAATAGGAGATTATCATGTTAAGGCATCAGTCCAATGAAGACAAATACTGCATGTTTTCTTACCTACAGAACTCAGGAAGAAGCGGAGGCATAAAACTAGAGGGAGGAAGTCTAAGGATGGGAAACAGGGAGTGGAATGAGAAAGAGGGACAGAGAGCTGGAGAGGAGGTTCAGTGGATATGAGCATAAGCCGCTCTTGCAGGGGACCCGAGTTTGATTCCTAGCAGTTATGTTGGGTGGCTCACAACTGCCTGTGGCTATAGCCCCATCGGATCTGATACCAATGACTTCTATGCACACTGGATTCATGTGCACACACCAACACATAAACACGCATAATTTAAAATAAAGAGTAAGCCAACCATGATGGCTACTCCTTTAACCTCTGCGCCCATGAGGCAGACAGGAAGATCTCTGTGAGTTTAAGGCTAATCTGAGCTCTATAGTGAGTTCCAAGACAGCCAAGGCACACAGAGATACTTATTTCAAAATGATGATGACAATGATAATGTTTTAAAATAGAATAAGGAGATGAATTTTATCAAAGTAGTCTATGTTCATACATGGAAATATCGCAATGAAGACTCTTTGTACAGTCAAAATACATATGTGTGCAGACTTGTGAGGGGGCCAGAGAAGAATATGAATGTCTTGCTCTGTTTGTTCCCTTGAAACAGGCTCTTTCACTGGACCTAGAGCTAAGCAAGCCCCAGTCATCCCTCCCTCCACTGCTCCACAGTGCTGGTGTTTGCCAGAGAGAAACGAAATCTCACCCCACATTTTACATGGACACAAGGAGCTAAAACCAGGTTCTCATGCTTTCACAGCAAGGCCCTATTCTCCTCAGCCCCCTACAAGTTCTTAAAACAGAAAGAAAGAAAAGAAAAGGAAAGAGAGAGAGAGAGAGAGAGAGAGAGAGAGAGAGAGAGGAGAGGAAAGAGGAGAGGAGAGGAGAGGAGAGGAGAGGAGAGGAGAGAAGAGAAGACTAGAAGAGAAACATGACTGGATGGATAGCTTAGCAGTTAAGAGAACTTTCAGGGGGCTGAGTTTATTTCTCAGGGCCCACATGGGGCTCAGAAGAATGCATAACTCCATCCAGGGGATCAAATGCCTCCTCCTGACCTTCCCAGACACCAGGCATGTATGCAATACACATATCTTCATGCAAAAAATATTTATACACATAAAAGTAAATCTAAATATTTTTAAAGAATAAGTCAAATGAATATTAATATCTAAACTGCTAACCCCAATAAATACTTTCATATCTGTTGGCCTACACATATGTATTTCTATATAGGTGTAATCAGTAGACAAGAAAAATGTTTTCTGCTATTTTTACCTAAACTTATGCCATTGAGGTAGACCCTTAAACTGGTATTTTCTTCGCATTTGTCACTATCCCCAGCTGATTCGTGTGGTGCATTCCTGTTACAATGCTGTGGTATATGTCATGGCTCATTTTCTATCCCTTTGAACAGTTCCAGCTACTGGCAACTTATTTTTATTGTTTTTTTTTGTTTTATGTGTATGAATATTTTGCCTGCATGCATATCTATATATCTCATGCATGCTTGGTGCTCATGGAGGCCAAAAGAAAGAATTGAAGCACCTGGGACTGGAGTTATGGGTCATGAGCTGCCATTTGGGTGCAGGGGATTGAACTGGAGTCCTCTGGAGTCTTAATTGCTGAGCCATCTCTCCAGCCCCACCAACTGCTTGCAATTTTAAAAGCTCTATATGGAGCATATTTACACAAATAACTTTAATGCTAAAGGAGACTTCATGTCACCTATGGGAACTGGTGGGCCAAAAGGCACGGCTGCCACAGTTACGTAGAGCCCGGCAGCTGTACTGGTGGATTGGACTGTCCTGCTGCATCTAGAGCATGCTGATACTTACCCTGTAGCCTCAGATGTTGCCTCTCCCAAACTGTATTAAGTATATATGTACTGATCTTAGAAGACACAGACTCATCACTGGAAAGCATCTATTCCTGATTGACAGTGCGCTATCCTTTCTCAGTCCTGTATAAGCCGCCCACAACAGGTGTGTGTCTCGTGGAGCACTGCCTCTTAACTCCCTCACTTTAACTAGATGACAAAGCTGCTTGAAAATAAAAATCACTGTCATGGGTGGGAGTGGAGCTTGGTGGAAGAACATTTGTCCAGCATGCATGTTTGGTTCTTAGTGCCACCAAAACAAACAACAAAACGGTCAAAGCCAACATTCTTCTGACCTCCCAGCCGCCAAAGCATTCTGCCACACAGGGCACCGGCTTGTGCTCTCCAGCTCTAGTGGGAAGGGAGAGACTTTATCCCCCTTCTGTGTCCGGATGTCTTTGAAACATCAGGTTTTCCAAAGAGCTCCTGGAGCAAGCTGGACCTGCGACCCAGGGTGCACACTTGGAAAGGGAGGATGTGTTCTTACAAGCCATGGTCTAGTTGCTGGTTGGCTAATTCTGTTATATATACTTTGGAGAACTAGTTGTTTTCCTGTTTGTTTTGTGTAATGATGAGTATTCATCTCAGGAACCCCGCATACTTGGCAAGGATTTCACTACTGGGCTTCATCCCCAGCCATTTTCTTTCTGATTTAATGTTAACTCATAAAAAAGCTGAGTTCCCCCCAAAAGATTTCCCAAATCAAAAAGTCAGTGGGCCAGTGGTCTACTCTGGAAAATTCCCTTCTGGGGAAGAAATATGAGGTAGTCATACCCTTAGGATGCTTAGGGTTATTTTTCAGTTAATTAATTAATTGCAAAACATATTTTGGTAAAACATATTTTGTTATATATATTATATATTTATTATCACAATCAATTCAGAATAAGTTAGCAATGGCTCCAATTATTTCTCATTTATTTACCATTAGGACATTTAAAATCTTTTCTCCTTGCTATTCCTACTTATGTAGTGTAATATTGTTAATTACATTCTTCTATGAAATAGCAAACCACTGTTTTCTTTCTACCTATGTGAACCTGTTGATCAATATCTTGCCCTTCCCAGCCTGGCTAACTCTCCATCTACTCTGCCCCTGAAAGCGTGGCTCGTTCAGATTCCATGTATAATGTCCACGCTTGTCTTTGCATGCCTGGATTACTTTGTCTAGTATTATCTCCATGACTACCCATGTTGCCACAAATGCAACCATAATTTTTGTCTACTTTGTTGGGTTCTTATATCTATCACCCTTCTCTGCCCCAATCCCTTCCAACCCTGCAACACTAGGTAGGAGAGAAAGAAGGTTAGAGGGGAGAAGGAGTGTAGATCTCTTTAGACTACTTCCTGCTGATTAGGAGCATCGAGTTCCTAGGGGTAAGTCCAGTCTTCATCATCAGGATATCTCCAACCAGCACTGCAGCAAAAAAGCAAATAGCAAACCAGCAATTCAGCAATTCAGCAAAAGCAGCAAAACGACAAATGCTAACAGCAGTAACCACCACCACCACTACCAGCAGCAACAGTAGCCGCAGGGACCAGCAGCAAGGGAAGCAGCATTCACCACCGGCCAGCTTGGGGCTCCCATTTATACCCTCTCAGGAGTCCCAGAATTCCAAACAAACTATCTATAGACTGCAAAAATCACAGCCTTCCTAGAGCATGAGACAACTCATAGTGGCTGTGAACAATCTGAGGCAGCCCTATATCCCACACCTAGGATTAAAACGAAGCATATTCACATAACATACCTGCTTTTTTTTAAGAAACCAAAATTCTTACAATACACAAACGAGTGTTTAGTTCTTTTTATTGCTGACTAGTATTCCATTGTGGGCAAATCTTATTTATTTTATCCAATCATCAGCTGATGGACACTTAGGGTAATTTTATCTTTTGACTATCGTGAATACTACTGCTCTGTGCTATCAATGGCCAATCTACATGCTAAGCAAGTACTCAACTACTGAACTCCCCATGTAGGCCAAGAGTCATTTCAAGATGCTGAGTTCACATCCGTTGGCTATGTGACATGGGACAGCTGAATCATAAGCTCTACTTTATTGCTTTTGTGGAGAAGACTGCACTGTTTTTCCGTAGCAGCCATTTTACTTTTCATTAGACAACAGAGGAAGAGGCTGCAGTATGAATGAATCTATTCATCCTTATGGCCGTGTTTCTGGATGGAAGATTCTAGAGCACATTTGGGGAGTTGCTTATAGGAAAATCCTCCAGATGTGGCCATGCCTGATTAATCATAGCTGAGTGGCCCGATTCCCTATGGCCTGAGCAGCAAGGCCAATAAAGCAATATTTACACACTTGATTAGATCTTTCCAGCTCCCCATCCCCCAGGTACAAGTGATCTAAAAGCAGCAGACAAGACATGTCCTGTTTCCACTATGTTTATGTTTAGTCCATAGTATATTTGAAAAGTGATTGTAACTTTTTTTTGAGACAGAGTCTCCTGAGTTAAAGCAGCCCCCCAGTCTCAACCTCCTGAGTATCTGGGACTGAAAGTATACACCACCATTCCTGGCAAAATTGAGGTTCAAATCACTTTTTTTTGCAGCCTCTGGAATGAATCCAACGCAGACTGCCTGCTCAGTGCACCTCTGATTGGAAGAGATTATGTCTCCCTGTTGCCTGGACACCTGTGGAGAGCAAACTGGCTCAGAGAAACATGAAAGAACTCTGCTGTGTGCAGGTGGAGGAGTCTCTTGATACTAGCTGGGATGTTAGCAACAGCTTTTCACACACAGCTTCTTATGGCCGTCAACCGATTGGATGAGGCCTGCCCAACTTTATGAAAAAGGTTGCCTGTGCTACTCAGCATCTATGCCCTTAATTGTTCATAAGGTCTTTTAAAACTATCTTCACAGAAGCATCCAGACCCATGCTCACTCAGCATGAACCACACGTAGGCTAGCCCAGCGAGCTTGGAAATCACTTATCCAACAGTTTGTTCCCATTTCTGAGACCTGAAAGGCTGTGTGGACCAAGTCAACACTTCACTTCTGTCCAGAATGACCTCTCTCCATCACCAGCAGACTGAGGCACAGCATAAGTGCTCTTGCCAGTAGAGCCAGTTCCCAGCCACTGTGGGGCCTGGCTTGTTGAGAAGTGGGTGGTTCTACGGCACATCCCTGAGAGTCTGAGTCAAGGTGTGAAGAAAGATGTCTCCAAGTCCCAGCCATTCAAATACTGAAAGACACACAAGGCCTCTTCTTAGGTTTGGGCGTGTGGTGCTGGAGCTCTGAGCCACCTAGGGCCATCTGGACTGACAGTCTCTGTGTGCCCTCCTTCATACCTTGCAAGACAAATGCTGCCTCCCTGCAGCCAGCAACTTCAGGCCAGCAACTCGACCCCATAGAATTGGAGAGCCATTAACAAAGTCCAGGATTCGTCCAACGGAGGAGGAAAGTCTCTCATGGCAACCACGGGCACCTGAGCCCACTGCCGGGTCTCTGGGATTAGAAACTAACTGCAAAAGAAATGAAGGCTGTGTCCTATCAGCTATATTCTCTGCTAATCCAGAATATTGGCATTTACAGGACCCACACCACCCCCACCCACATCTCCAAATACCAGGAAAGACCCATTCTCCTCCCCTGTTGTTCCTCTCTGCTCCCTGGATAACTCATTCTGAGCCTATCAGACACCAGATTTTTTTCACCACTTCCTGTAATTACCCATTGAATGCCTAGGGCTCCCAGCAATCATCACCACTGTGGATGCTCAAAACCTGCTGGCACCAAAGTCCCTGCGTCCAGATTCCCTTTGTCACTGGAACTTTTACTACCACCACCCTCCTGCCAGTGACACATGCCTAGCCTTGAGATGATACAGCAATGTAGCATGACCGAGTGTTGTTGCAGTGACTAAGGTTTTCCCTGGGACCAACCTTGGGTACCTGGTACCTTCTAGGCAGGGAGCTGCCCACACTGACCACTTTTCTTTCGGTCTGGTCTGCAGTTAGCCAGGTGTGCCCAGCGAGCCCTGAACATGAGGAGTGCAGGACACAGTCTAGACTCTAGCGGGAAGGCAGGCTCAACAGCAACGCGTTCTCCCACCCTTTTGTAACACACAAAAGAAATCACATCTGAAAGTGCAGATATAATGGAAGTTAGCCTTATTTTGGGGTCACCCTGATGCTGCTGCTGAAGAATTAATATGCATCAGGACTTATTGTTAGGTTTCAAGTGTGCGACAGAAGGCCAAGGTGCCTGTTTGATATATGAAAGTGCACCTGCCTGCCAGGTTCTCCCGGCAGCTCTCAGGCTCTACCTGTTACAGGGCCCACCTGGATGGCCCACCTCTCCTACCCGAAACTCTCCAGCCCAGTGGGCTGGGCTGTTCTTCCCAGTACAATCCAACCCTTCTGGCTACCTGCTCTGTCTTGGTACCTTCCGGTCTCCTGCGTGCTGCACCTAACTTCCTTCCCTTCCCTTCCCTTCCCCCCTCTCCCACACCGCACAGCTCAGTCTGGCCCTGTCCACACCAGCTCCACTCTCCCTTTTATATATAATAAACCGTCTCCTCTGCCATACCTAGGGGCAGTCATGTTTCCTTTCCTTTCCTTTTTATTTCTTTTGTTTTCATCCAATTGGTGCTGAAACCTGGGACCAGCCAAGGCCTTTCCTTTTTATTTATTTTCATTCATTGATAAAATGCTTTCTAGAAATGTGAAGTATACGCTTGCTCACAGAGGCCAGGAGGCACCGGCAGGGACAATTGTCTCTGTTGGTGAGATGTGCACTTTGCCCTCACGTGGTCTTTGGAGATGAAACTGACTATATTGACTCAGAGATCCACAGCCCCTTCTCCTGTGAACAAAAAAGGCCCTCCATCAGGAGGTGGCTACGTGATGCTTTAATCCACGATTAAGAGCCACACCAGCGAAGCACCCTATTGTAATTAGATACAATAAAATCAGTGCAAAGGCACCCAGAAGGGCAGAGTAACTAGAGAGTTCTCAAATCAGCAAATGTTAAGGCTAGAAAGTTTGTTTTCTGTAGGATTTTGGTTGGTGTGTGTGTGTGTGTGTGTGTGTGTGTGTGTGTGTATTTGCATACATGTGTGCATGTATGTATGTGTGTATACATGTGAGTGTGTGTACATATACAGTGCTGAATCACTGAAAAGGAAAGAAGAGAGAGGGAGACGAGGAAAGAGAGGGAGAAAGAAAGTAAAGAAAAATACAGAACACATCATACTTGCCTCCTCCAGGAGCGCACATCCTGGGAAGACAACCCATTTAAGAGCGCAGAGGAGCCAAAGACCTAAAGCCTCGCTCTTGAAAATAAGCAGATAGTGATCTGCTGCTCACAGAAGAAGCGAGTCGGAGGAGGTGGACATCGTCTCCGAGTCGTATGTGGGCTTAGAAGCAGGGAAACAGCAACAGCCGCAGCCTTGTTTCTTCTTGACCTTTTGTGTTAATTGTTAGAGTGTTTGGTAGCTCTTGATTCTTTTGTTGTTTGCTAGCCTGCTTGCTTAAGGCTTGGCTCTCACCTAGATTGATTGTCCTTTGTTTGAACAGAAAAGGAAGTATTTGGCACGTGTCGGGGTAGATCCTGGGGGCGATCTATGTATCACCAGAGCCTGAGTAATTCCAGGTGGCCTGCTGGACTGTGATCTCATCCCTTTATCAGAAGCTGGGTCGGTCACGGGACATGCGCCCCCTACCGTTTGTCTCAGAGAACTGAACACCGGTTCAGAGACCGCACCAAATACCCACCGCCAAGAATCTGCATGGGTGGTAAGAATGTTCTGTTCTGCCTAAAGTGATGGCCACTAATGAAATTTTAAAAACTTTACTCCTGCGTTCACTCATAGAGATAAACTTGCACCTGTGAGCTCGTGTGGGTAAGGCTTGGTGAAAAGAGAAACCCTCAAAGTGTTTGTTTTTATAGTTGACCTGGCTACGAGCAGACCTGGAGGTTCCACAATGATCCCAGATGTGCCTGCAGACAGCCAAGTGGTGAAGGACTCACACCTATGGCATCCACAGGGAGGAGGGCAACTAGAGTCAGCAAATAAAAATACCCGACGCCCAGTTAAATATGCATTTAAGTTAAGCAATGCATAATTTTTTTTAAAAGAACAAAGGTATCCCTTCAAGTCCATATCCCTAACCCAGAAGCTAGCTCCAATTTGATAACTGCTCAAAAAGGAAAAAATAGTTTTCTTCAATGGAGTCCTACTGAGGGCACACACAGCAAACTCAATGGCATTTTTTGAGGTTTTGTTTCATAATGTTTTGTCTGGCTTTTTTTTTTTAACCTTCCAGGTCTTTCTCTTATATATTATGTTTTTCAATTTTGTGTTTTAATGGGATTCCTGTGTGTGCTAGTGTGTGTCTCTGTGTCTGTGTATGTTTCTTTTGGATATTTTTTCCTATTTTTCTTTCTCAATTTTCACTTGCCTGTGTTTTCTAATAAGAGAAAAAAGAAAGGGTGTGGATTTGGGTGACTGGGGAGAATGTGGGAGGAGTTGGGGGAGAGAAACGGTGATCGGAATATATTGCATGTAGGGGTGATCCGTTTTCAATTTAAAAAGAGAAGGCTGTCCCCTACAATATATGAGACATACTCAAAATATCTTCCTTGTTTATGTGCCAGGGAAGTCCCGCAGGGCATGTGCTGTGCCTGGCAACCATGAAAGAGGGAAGTGATGAGCAAGTATGAGAAGAAAATCCACAGCAGGAGCTAGGGGGGGGGGCTTTAGGATGAGCATCCGGTGCCTAGACGTGGGTGACAGTGGAGCACCAGACCTGGTGTGGTAAGCAGCCCCACAGAGACCTGGGATGAGTTTGCCTTGTTAAGGGCTCTTCTGGCTGAGCCAGATTCCTAATGTCTTTGCAGGACTCGCCTGAAATCCCTCCAACTTGAAAACTCTTGTTTAGGAAGAACTGTAAAATGTGTTTTCTGATCTTTAACATCTTCTCAATTAAATCCCTGGCTCACACCTAAGGCATTGATCCATGTAAATTAAACTGGTCCTGGACCTGGATCTGCTTTTCTATCTCTGTTTTCTATTATGCAATTTTGCCGGCTGCTGTTAGTGAACAAGCATCGTTTTTAAGTAGCCAGTGGCTTTATTTCTCAAGAGGACACAATACGATCAACTTGAATAAGATCACCCATAAAACACCCAAGTGTTTTCCCTTGTGTGGACCTGGACAGAATGTCCTGCGCGGTGACACGGGACCCTTCCTACTTCCAACCTCTCTAGAACCAGGAAACGCTTCAGGAGCTGGACCGGTGTTGCCAGCTTGCATGAACAGGGCATCTGCCACCACCCTTTCTCAGGTGGACCATCCAATAAGATATGTAGCCGGGTCACTCCCAATCGTGTCTTAATAGTGTACTCCCTCATTTCCTTTCCTCATTTCCTCATTTCCTCAAGTCTCAACTGAGTCTCTAATGCTCCTCTCATGATGCTGTGATACTCTCCAGGCATCCTTCTGGGTCAGCAAGAACTGAGCCTAGGTCTGGAGTAAGTGACCCCAGGTCTCCTGCTGCAGTGCTTTTTGTCCTCACTTTCAAGAGTAAGTTATTTTGAAGTTCTGGTAGCAGATACATTCATCTGACCGATACAACATGAGAGGAGCTATAAACGTCTTGAGTGGCAGTTACCCAACTAGAAAATACTACCTTCCACTGATGCTGTGGTAACTCTACACTCTTGTAGTTCCATCAAATATGAGCAGACTGATGAGGATATCTGTGGCTTCCCCACAAATTGCTTTCTGTTCTAATTACTGCTCTCTTAATGCAAGCAAGAAACTCAGGCCAAGGCTCATTAACCTTCTGTTTAAGAGTGGCCAGAGGATCCACATTTTCTCCATGATCAGTAGTAGTCGTGCACAAAGGTGTACTTGTTGGAATAGTGGGCGGGAACCTTTCATCTGTACGAGCGCATCACCATACTGTCCCACTCCCTGAAGCATGCCTGAATTAATAGGGACATTATTGTTACGGTTTCTTTCTTCCTGTTCATCACATTCATCATAATATTTTGCTTTTCACATCAAGTATTGTCCTGGGGCTAATGGAGCTTTGCATATTTGCTTGTAGTCCCCAGGAGAAACAATATCCCTACTTCCAGTTTCCCACATCTGGTCAGTAAATGGAGCATGCATGCCATTGGCGGCAACAGATTTACTGAAATTCTTTAAGAGCTCAAAAGTAAGGGGTGACACATTTGGGTCTTGAGGACTGAAACATCAGAGGCATTGCAGGGGCTAGCACGATAAGGGTCTAGTCCAGCCCCTTTCCTGATGATTGTGACCATTGGAACCTGGTTGTCTTCCCTAAGTAATCTTTGAAAGTGGGGCAGCAGAGACTGAATTTCTGAATCAGGTTGACGAGAAGGAATATTTGTTGTACCTGAATATAAATTTGGGGTATTTGGAAGAGGAGACAGCCTATCTTAATCACTCTCTTGAAATGGGAGCAGTAGCTTCCTGCTGAGATATGTCTAGAGAATCTCCCTCTTTGTGGTTCTCCTGGACTGGATCCAAATAGGACCTTATTGCTTGCAAAATAATTGGCAGGGATTTTTTATCTCCTTTCTCATGGGCTGTTTTACACTGGTTCCTATACATTTCCAGTTTTCTTTCTTTCTTTTCTTTTTCTTTTTCTTTTATTTTTTTTACTTTTTTTCATTCGATATATTCTTCATTTACATTTCAAATGTCCCCTTTCCTGGTTCACACACACACACACACACACACACACACACACACACCTGGCCCCATTTCCAGTTTTTAACATCTGCAGTTCCTTGTTTAGTGTACCCTTCCCCCCAGCTTGAGCAGGCTAATCAGACCTTGTTTTGCCACAGTCGCCTAGCCCACCTGTAGTGGAGTCTTCTGTTTCCCACATCCACAGTATTCCTGCAAGAACAAGACAGCCTGCTGAAGCTTGCTTTGAAACAAGAACTCAGCTGAACCTAAGGCTGGGTCTTTCCCTGTATAAACACAGAACTGAAAAATAAACTTTGAGCCTTAATCAGAACTTTCATCTTGGCTCCATTCTTCTTGCCCTCCCCCACCTTAATTCCAGCCTTCCTTTCAGGCAACCCCAGTTTGCCCGTGACTGCTGGCCGATTAACAGTTCAGAAAACCAAGGCTTACATCTTAGAGTTGCTTATACAAAGTTGCAGAGCTGTTGCTCTGAATATCTTGTCCCTTTGGATCTTAAAAAATACCTCAATGATCGTATAAAATGTTTTTGTCAAAGAGAACGGAGGAGAAGAATCCATGTTTATTTTTCTTCTTCTCTCCCTCTTAGAGTTATGACCCCTTGGATGAGAAGACTGAAAATCCTATCCCCCTACTTCTATTTAAAGAAAAATTTCTTTACCTTCTTCGAGGTTTGAGCCCTTCACACCAGGCACCAATTGTGTGTGTTGGGGGGGGGGGGAGGTGTCTCTGCAAACTCCAGGTCAAGCAGAGTAATGATCTGAATGAGGCAAGAAGTCTGGTTGATCAAGACTCAGTAGCCGGCACTGATTCAGGTTCTAAAGTCTGTTTCTGGGCAGTTTCTTTTAGACATATTTAAACAAGCACAATTTTGAGGAAAAGTGTCTTGGTGCTAAATAACTCAATCCTGCCTATACACAAAGTTTATGAAATGTTTACATTGAAACTCTTTACCTAGTACATATGACCTCTTCCATAAAGATGGATTCTCCTGACTGAGAAACAATGCTCAGGATAAAGGTCTAGGGGAGACAAGTCTGAGGTAAACATAATGGCCTGGAGACTGAGCCTGGCATTGCAGAAAACACAGATCACCAGGACATTAGCCACCCCTGCTCCCAGCCTTCTGGTGGGAAATACATCCCATTGGTTGAAGAGACAACCCTGTGTGTTTAACATTCCGGATTTCCCAGGTGCTTGTCCGTGCATAAGGACCTTATGTTGTCTATAAGGTTTTAATCCTCCTCTCAATCGTGCTTCTACATCTCCAGGCATCCTCCTAGATCAGCAAGAACGGAGCCTAGGTCTGGAGTAAATGGCCCCAGGTCGCCTGCTGCAGAGCTTCTCTTCATCCCATTTTCAAGAGTAAGTTTGGGTTGTTTTGAAGCTGTGGTTTCAGATACCTTTGCAGAGTCAGAGCAACTTAATTCATGCCAACTTTAGTTGTTGAGCAACCACTGACAATTATTCAAAGTACATCAAGGAAAAAGAGATGGTGGAGATAGTGAGGTAATCACTATGTGTGCCTAGCTTGTTGCAACCCTGACTGAAGAAGGTCAAGGTCAATCTTCTAATACACCCAAAACCTCGCCTGGCATTGTCGCCTCCAGTGTGGGAATGTGAGAAAGAGGCAGGCTTTATTAGCATCGCTGGAAAAAAGACACAGTCTGAAGTTCTGCTTTATTTAATTCCCTTGGATCATCACTTAAAATTGATCCCTCTTACGCTAGTAACGTGTACACAAGAGGGGCCATGCCTCTTATGATATTCTCTCCCACGGTTCTTAGAATAGCTCAGCTCACCTTGAGAATGGTACATAAATATATATTTACTGTGGGCATGGAAGGGAGGAGTCACTGACCGACTTTCCTAAGCTGGCTGAGTACCATTCGCCTTTTGCCTGGTTTCATTTCAAGACTCTTTGTTTTAGTTTCACTGGCCAGGATCTCACTCTATAACTTGGGCTGTTTTGGAACTAACAGTCCTCGCACCTTGACCTGTGGCGTGCTGGGGTTTTGAGTAAGTGTTATCACGGGTAGCTTCAAAGATTCTTGATAAAGTGAGTTATACCTACTACAGTCTCAGTGTATTTGTAACTTACCTTGTTGCTGTAACAAAAGGCCTGACAGAGGCTATTTAAGGAGGAAGAAGGGTTTATTTTTGTTCCAAGGTCCAAAGTACAGTCCACTGTAGCAAGAGAGTCAGGGTGGCAGGAGGTTGGGGAAGCAGGTCACATTGCATTTATAGCCAGGAGGCGGTAATGAGTGTGTGCTCAGCTAGTTTTCTCCTTTATTTCAGTCCTATATGCCAGTCCATTAAACCGTTCTGCCCACACTTCTGGTGGTCCTATCTCAGTTAACCTAATCTAAAGAATCTAAAGAGGGCCAGAGGCTTGTTTCCATAGTATTTCTAAATTCTATCGAGTTGCCAAAATCAACCACCATGCTCAAGTATGCTTGTGATGGTTAATTTGAATTGTCAACTTGATGGGATTTAGAATCACCATGGTAACAAGCCTCTGGGATATGTCTGTGAGGGATTTCCTAGATAGGTTGGGAAGACCCACCCTAACTATTTCACAGCCTAGCTTTCCAGACTGAATAAAGAGGAGAAAATGAGCGAGGACTGGTGTTTGTGAGTCACCTTCTGCTCCCTGACTGTGGACTCAGTGCTTGATAAGTGACCCTGATCCTCATGTTGGAATTGGTACCGTCAAACTGTTGGCCAAAACAAGAGCTTTCTCCTTAAGTTGCTTTTGTCAGGTATTTTTTTTTAATCTCAGATTTAAAAAAAAAAAAGTAACTAATACAGAAATTTAGTGCCCAGAAGTGTGTCTGGATAGAGGGGGCCTGTGGCTCTTAATGTCTTTAGAATTGCTTTGCAGGAGGGATGTGGAAGGGGTGGAGCTTTGGGCTGGAAAAGCCCTAGAGTACTATAAGCAGAGTATAATGTGCTATTCTTGGGGTTGGGGAGGGATTTAAAGATCAGAACACTGAGGGAAAGAACAACAGTAGAGGTTGACCATGGAGATTCAGAGAACAGGGCTCTATCATCATGAACTGGGCTGGAGGCCATTCATGTGCTATTCTGGCAAAGAATTCTACTCAGGTCCTGACAATTTGATATTGCATTTAAAGATGGAGGGCTGATTTGTTGGTAGAAGAAACGTCAAAGCAGAAGAGTATTCATACTGTGGAAAGGATGAACTGCATTCATCCATGTTTACAGTGAACAAAAGCAAACATTTGGGAAGAAAAGTTAGGGTCCCCTCCCAAATCTGTAGTTTGGTGAGGAAGGAAGGACACACAAGATACAGCCAAGGCAGGTGGGGGGGAAAAGGCTATAATTGTTAAAGGGAAGCCTGTCATCCTGCACCAGGGCAATAAGAAACATGTCCTGAGGACAAGTCCCTACTATCAAAGACTCCAACTTTTAAAAATATAAAGTTCTTTAAGGGGAAAAAGTCACCTCAATGGAGAGCAAATCCAAATGGATTTTCTGGCCAATTAAAAAAATAATGGCTCCCCAGAGTCAGACTGGGGACCCACATCGGCTAATGCCACACAATGATGGAAAGGTGTCAGGTCTGTCTGGAGCTGGTAGCAGAACTCAGCAGCGTCATCCATGTGAGGTTGCTTTTGTAAGCATGAAAGATACAAGAATGAGGGGCTCGTGAAATCTTGCTTCCCAGTTCCAGGGAGTTTCTGAGGCCAGGTAATGTGAGGCAGGGTTGGAGTTGATACAAGGAAGCCCTGCTGGGCCACTGAAGGATGCTGTGAAGGTGAATGCCCCTGGGACACATGGGATGTCAGCTGAAGAAAGCTGCAGGCATGGAGTGGAACAGGCCCAGGAGAGAGGCTGTGCGTGCGTGCTGTGAAAGTGCAAGGCAAGCTTCATGGAGCGCAGGTTACTCCATTGTGATCGCTAGATGCCTGATGTGGAGCTGCAGAGTTGGTGCTTCCCCTGCTGGGTTTCAGCCTCCCTTTGGTCAGCTATTCCTTGCTATGCTCCAACTCTTCCCTTTTGGAATAGGAATATTTGTTCTCTGCCACTGTATAGTGAAAGTATGCAACTTGTTTTGATTTTATAAGAGCACACAGTTAAGAGATTTCCTTGAGTCTCGGATGAGACTCAGACTTTGGACTTTTAAACAGTGTTAAAACTGTCAGAGACTATGGGTATTGAATATACTTTTGTGTTATAAGATGGCTGCGAGCCTACAGTGCCAAGCGATGGAAGGTTGTGAGTTAAAAGTGGTAGGTTTGAGTGTCAAGTTGACGAAGGGTGGAGTTGTGATGGTTGATCTGGATTGTCACCTTGATAGGATTTGGAATCACCAGGGAAATGAACCTCTGGGTATAACTTTGGGGAGTGGGGTTCTAGATTAGGTTAACCTAGGTGGGAAGACCTGTACCAAATATGATGGCCCCACTCCATGACTAGGTTCCCAGGCTGAATAGAATAGAGAAAGCAAGCTGTCCACTGGCACCATTCTCTGTCCTCTGACTGGAGATACAACTCTGCTAGCTGCCTTGATCTCCTATCATAATGGGCTATACCCCTAAAATCTGAAGCAAAATAAGCCCCTTCTCCCTTAGGTCACTTCTGAGAGGGTGCTTTGTCACAGCATCAAGGAAGTAACTAATACGATGCTATAAAGTACCTGTGGCACTGTGGGAGAACACCAACTCCCACAAGGTGTCCTCTGACTTCCACATAACATACACAAATGTACAACCAAACCTGCTGTGGTGGAGTGAATGAAAATGGCCCCACTGGCTTACAGGGTGTGGCACTGTTAGAAGGTGTGGCCTTGTTGGAGTAGGCATGGCCTTATCGAAGGAAGTGTGTTAATGGGAGTGGGCTTTTGTGTTTTTGATGCTCAAGCTAAGCCCAGTGTCTCACTCTGTCTTCCCGCTGCCTCTCCAGCACCATGTCTGCCTGCATGGCGCCACGCTTTCTGCCATGATGATAATGGACTAAACCTCTGAACTGTCAGCCAGCCTCAGTTAAATGTTTTCCTTTACAAGAGTTGCCGTGCTCATAGTATCTATTCACAGTCATAGAAACCCTAAGACACCTCTACACACAAAAAGTAAATAAATAAAAATGAAAAGTGTCATGGCACAAGCCTGTAATCCCAGCATTTTGGTAGAGAGATCAGACATTCAAGGCCATCTTCGGCTACATAGCAAGGTTGAAGTCAGCCTGAATTATATGAGACAATATCTCAACAGCAAATAAATAAAAATTAAAGAAGCATTCAGATTACAATCATTTTCCAACTACCTCTTTAAAGGAAAGAGTTAGACCAAAGACAGTGACACATAGCTATAGTTCCAGCTACTCAGGAGGCTGAGGTGGGAGGATTACTTCAGTCCAGGAGCTCAAAGTCAGCCTAAGCAACATAGTGAGAGAGGCCTTGTCTCAAAGGGAAAAGAAGGATATGTTTTATTTTCTTAAAATATGGGGGCAGAAGCGGGGATATCAAGAGGTATAACGCAGAAGGCAAATAGGCTATAAATAGTTCCAGAGAATCAAGCACAACACAAGGACTACAGTCAGAATACCGTATGCTGAAAAATCTGCCGAGGGGGTAGCTTTGGGTTCTGACTCAAAATAAAAAACTGATTTGAGAAGGTGGATGTATTAATCAGTTGGCATCTAGTAAATGTTGCTGTGTATAACTTTAAATATGATTTCTTTTAAGCCAGGTGTAATGGTTGATGCCTATAACCCCAATACTTTGGAACCTGAAGCAGAAAGATCACAGCAAGTTCAAAGCCAACCTGGACTACTTAGTGAATTCAGAGCCAGCCTAAGATATATGAATTTGCTGATGTTGTTCTAAACAAAGTAAATAGCAATAACAACGCGCGCGCGCGCGCACACACACACACACACACACACACACACACACACCACATGCGTGCTTGCAAAACCAAAACCCCAAACCAAGCGGCAGAGAATAAACACTGAGAACACTGGGTGACCCACTACGTCCCAGGAGCACTATATTTCAGGGGCTCTATCTACAAGGGAGGGGAGAGTGTGCCCTGTGGCAAGCCGGTTGGCTCCACTGAACCCCTGACAGCCTCTGATTGCTTCTGCTAAGGCCACTGCTTGCTCTGGCCTCAGTCTTTTGCAGCCCCAAGCAGGGCGGTGCTGGAGTCTAAGAGCCCGTTCTGAGCAGCAGCCCACTTCCCTGGCCGGATGTACGTGTGCCAATCCTGGCATTTCCGATCATGAGGAAGCGAGGAAACAATATAGAGGTTTATTAGGCTGCAGCTTTGTTTTGCTTTGGTTGTTTCCGTTCTCATTTCAATGCCAGGCAGTGCTGGCCAGCAGAGAAATGCTTGCCCTGCCGTAGCCTGGCGCACGGAGCAGATGCAGGTGTGTGGGGAGGGCTCTGGGTGGGGCCGGTCCACTGTGTAGGAGAGGAATCCAGAGACAAGGAGGGGGCGAGTGGGCAGGAGAGGCACTGGCCTGTCCGGATGTGAAACAGGAGGCAAAGCTTCCTCTTCCATCGTCACCTGGGCCCTTTTCCCTGTACATTTGAGTCTTCACAGCCATACCTCATGGCCAGCTGGTGAGCAGCCCTCTACACCAGACCTTAGCTGGGGTGGGGGAGAGAGGATTCAGGGTACCTAGATGTCGGAATCGCAGGGCCTGAACTCAGCCTCTCTTTCTGTCTCTCATCTGCCTTCACTGGAGAGTGAAGAGTGAGAGGAAAAGAAAGAAGGTGAAAAACTAAGGTAGCCAGGTAATAAAATCTCATCCCACATTTTTGTTGTGATGACAGAATACATGAGGCTGGATGATTTATAAAGACAAGAGGCTTAATTCAGCTCACTGTTCGGAGGCTGCACGTGGTGTGGCCGTGGACTCTCCACAGAGAACCAAAGGAGCATTGCGTGGCAAGAGGGGGCATCCAAGAGACAAAGCCAACTGCTGTGTATGGCAGGCTCATTTCCCACATTCATACATTCACTCAACAAACCTTGAATCACTAATCTACTCAGGAGGGAAGGCCCTTATGACCTAATCACTTCTTAAAGGCAATGTCTGGCCCCGTTCTGTGTTTTGTTTGTTTGCTTGCTGGTTTTCCTGTACAAAGAAGTAACATTGTACTACTGAACTATATCCCTAGCCCAACCCTGCCTCCTTAGTTAGATAGTGCCAAAGAGGATTAAATTTCAATGTGACTTTTGAGGAGGGCATTTAAAACATATCCCTCCCCCTCCCCCAGATGTTTCTTTTCTACAACTACTAATGGTTTTAGACCATACCATTTAGTTTTAAATTATTTCCTCTCTTATTTTATTCTCAATACATTTTACCTCTTCTTCAACTCAACAATAATCTCTATAGAGTGGCGCAATTTCCGTGCTGTCGTTCCGTGTCTAGTAAGACTTCAAAAGATCTTGAATGTGTGAATTAAGAAGAGCAATCTAGGAACACGTATGTATCTATCTTGTGGCCGTCTGTCGCCTTATTTGTCAATGAGATCGGTGACAGAAGAGGCCCTCAGCATAGGTGGGATTCTTTTTAAAGACAGTAAACCCAGCCTCAAACAGAAGATCTCCTGACATCTGTGGGCTGAGAAGGTGCCTGGGAAGCTTACCTTAAGTCAGCAAGAGGCCATCAGAACTGGGGTTCTCAGCACTCCTCTGCCCGGATCACCAGGGGTTACAGTCTCTAGTCAAGGGAAGGGGAGTGTGTGCCTAAGGGGAAATCCAGTACCTAGATCTATGGGCAAGGTGCTTGGGTCACAGTCTTCTGAGGACTGCTCTCCTCACCACGAGGAGGGATGCCCTGGAAACTAGAAGTATTATGCCCCACCCTTGGTAGAAATCAAGACTTCCAGATATCACATGACACCAGGGACTGCCTCAAGGGCCAGCAGCAGGAACTAAGCCTGTCCCTGGCAGAAGTCAGAACAGTGCAGGCAGGCCCCAGCAGTGAGGCAGGATTTCATCTCTGTCAGACCCAGGAAGTACCACAGAACCTGACCAGAAACGGTTGTCAAGTTTGATGTTATACTACCCCACACTTGACGCAAAAAGATACAGCCAGTCACTTTCTAAATACTCTAAATCCTACTTTTAACGTCCCGCCTGCACTTCACATTCTGAGTTTGCTTTCCAAATCCCAAAGTGACCTTGAGCCAGGAACATCTCTCTGGGATCTTACTTCTCCAGCCTATGTTGTCCCAGAGTTAAGGGCTGGCCAGAACAGCTGGTAAATAGAGTCACCTGCAGCACTGGCCCTCAGACCCCAAGCAAATGGTGGAAGAGTTATTTTGCCTAGATTCTGTGTTTCCTTCTTATCTGCAGTTCTTTCTTTTGAATAACATTCTCCCCTGGAGGAAGCAGGGAAGACAATACAGAGGTTTCCAGAAGTCCACCGTGGCTCCAGTCTGTGCTGGAACATAATATCCCCTCCAAGTCTAAAGAATCTGTGGAGTGAGTGTAGATATCGCAGCCAGTCTTCCCAACCCTTAAGATTGAAGAAGTTGGATTCATGGTTTTGTTCCTGGTCCGTGGTAGGAAAACCCTAGATTTCGAATTTTGCCCTTTCTGATTGCAGGAAGAAGGGGGACAGGCAGGTGCAGTAAAGACAGAAGCATTTGTGAGTCGCATTATGGAGACCATTGCTATCCATCTGTGTCTTTGAAGTCTCACCCAAGGCCTGGCTCTGCATACCCTCAGCCTGCTTCTCCTAGGAGCTCTGATCTAACCTTTCTAAAGCCCTTATATACCACCCCCAGATTCCCTTATCACCTATTTCCAATATTGTTTCAAAACTCCAAAATTTTATTTCTTTTCTGGATCTTTATAAAGTAATTCAACTACTCATTAAAGTCTTTGGCAGTTGGCCTAGACTGCTCCTGAGTCTCACTTATCTAAGCACATTCACTCTAGAATTGGTATTTATTGCCCAGTCACCTTAGATAGATAAATGCTGCTAGAAACTGCAATTCTCCACTCCACCCTCATTTACACATTTTTTAATAAATTTCTTTATTGGTAAGGAAACTGCATTTTTAAAAGAAAGTGGGTGTGGATTTTCAGAAGATCTCCACAGGGCGTGGGATGCACTCAGGGCTTGCAGGAGCCTGGGGTCCGACTGACAGACACACACAGTGGCGCTTGCACGGGGGCTGCACGCACCTGGCGCGTGCCACGGCTGTTGCGCAACCGGCTGGACCCGGTCGCCAGACCCGCCCTAAGGCAGACCCCGCGTTCTCCTGCCAAGTATCAAGAGGAGTCCCCGCCTTAGATCCTCAGATCCCCGGCCACCAGTCCTACCCCACCCAGGCTTACGTGTCCTCGGGTTTCCTTCCCCAGGGGCGTCCCCGGTGCACTGAGCTGTGTCGCCCCAGGTACGTGGGCGGAGCGCGCGGCATTTAAGGCGCGCTCCACCTACCTGGGACAGTGGCTGGCGATCTGCCGCGGAGGTGCGTGCTGGGTCCGGGTTGGCACCTTGTCTCTCCGTAACTCCAACATCATCGCCGTCACCGCTCAGGGACCTGGGCCTGCACACCACCGCGGCCGCCGCCGCCACCAAAAGATCGGACTTGTCTTTGCGAACTACAGTCCAGCGCGCCACTAAGGCAACGCGCGTCCTCACACCTACCGGGCTCACCTCAGCACGCCAGCATCCGGTGTCTTACATCATTTGGCAGCGGGTTGGACCACCAGCCACAGTATGCACCGGGTGCGTGATACCTCCACCTCTAGTGGGGACCTTAGACGACCATTGGGAAGCACAGGAAAAAGAAAAAGAAATGCTTGCTCTTGGGACAATAGAGGGTGGGCGATCTTAACGCTGAACTCACTTCCGGCAGCCAAGAATATATACGATAAAAATTTGGCCAGACAGTATATAGAAGTTAGTGTAGATGTGTAAGAAGGGTCCCCAGGATTGCCAAGCCAGTCGCACAGCAGCTGTTCTGCACGCTCCAGTTTGGAAATGACCCTTGAGTTCTATTGGATGCAAGGTGGTCGCTTACAGCGAGCCTATTTGAAGCTTCCTTAAGAAGAAAGGTGACACAGCTGGTGTGACCCATTGACCAAGGTGCTAGGGAAAATGGTACCTTTCCCACCTACCCCACCCCAGAGAAGGGGTCTCTTGAAAAGGTGCTGCTGGGGCTGTACAAGGCTCCTGTCTCTACAGAGAAGGGAAATATTGTGTGAGTGAGTGAGTGAGTGTGTGTGTGTGTGTGTGTGTGTGTGTAGAGGGAGACGTCCCACAATCGGGTCCTGCACTTCCTTTCCAGGCAGGGATGAGGGGGCAGTGCTCTTCTTCCTCTGGGGATCTCCTTACCCTGTAGGAGGAACTAGGCGCCTCCTCAAGAAAACCTATAGAGCTAATATATGGAACTAATATTGCCACCTTTGCTTCTCTTCCAGAAAACAGAAATTTATTCTGTAGAGCTCAATGGAACTAAAGATGTCAAGCCGGCAGACCAGAGTGATGACAGAAAGCTCAAGGGAGCGAGAAACAAAGACTCGGAACCCAGCAAGAGCCAGGAGAAAGAGGAGCTGAAGAAAGAACTTGACCTGGTCAGTCCCCTGAAGGCAACAGAGTCTGGTGCCCCCTCACCAGAGAATTTGTCGTTTTAACTTTCCTCTGGTAAAGAAAAAAAAAAATTGGCATCAATGGCCTGGAATATCTTAAAAGGATTCCAATCTCCTCGTGGGTTGCTTGGTTGGTTTGTCTGTCTGTTTGCTGTTAGAGTGTGATGTTATCTTTACTTGTTGTGCCCTATTCTGTGTCCTCCTCTATCCTTGCTGCCAGATTCCTGAGTTCTGGTTGGAGGCAGTCATAGACAGGACTGGGAGGTTAAGTGTAAGCCCCAGAGGCAGAGCCCATTCCTCTCATTCACCTCGTTATGTGTTCCTGGTAACAAACTGCGCTAGGGGAGAAATGTTGGCCTTGGGGTCCACAATCATAGCCTCAATCTAAGTCCCTCTCTAGGACTGAGCTGTAACTGGGCATGATCAAGCTATGGAAACTCCCCTGCCTCACATCCCCACCCCCACTTTCCCTACTTAAAATGGGAAACAGTTTGGGAAGTCTGTGAGGAGGGGAATGAGCTGTTTTAGAAGTTAAGTTTCTTTATGGAAGGGTGATATTATTATACCGCCGGGTTACTAAAGCTGATGGCTTTAACAAGTAGCTACCCCAGATGTGAAATGTAAGATGTCCTTTCAGGAAGGTCAAATGGAGCTTGAGGTTGTGCTGGACCGTCCCTAAGGTCCATTGGCAGACCTCAAAACCCTGTACTTGTTGGACTACTGCCAGATTTATGCAAACAGCTCATTCAGCCTAGGTTGCCAACTATTCACTACTGGAGAACTTGGCATGGTGAGAGGTTCATGAGGAACCAACAAATACTAGAAGTCAGAGCTGTTTAACTTTCCTGGAGCGCTCGTTATTTAAAAGCAAACTGTTAGGCTGTTGTGTGCATGGTTCCTGGCAGACATTTGAGGACATGGCTCAGAAGTTGGGTTGATGTAAGTTTAAATCTTGTAGACACTTTTCTCTTTCTAAACATCTTTAACCCCAACACTTACAAGGCTAAGGGGGGCAGTTATCACAAGTTCAAAGC
This sequence comes from Apodemus sylvaticus, assembly GCF_947179515.1. Taxonomy (NCBI): domain Eukaryota; kingdom Metazoa; phylum Chordata; class Mammalia; order Rodentia; family Muridae; genus Apodemus; species Apodemus sylvaticus. Next base: position 71,319,130 of record NC_067479.1, on the reverse strand, counting down.
CAGACTGGGCTGCATTCTGGCTGAGACCTGATGAAAGAGGGAAACCTCAATGCCTATCTGTCAAGGTGGTGGATAGGATTAACTGAACAGAAAGCAGTACTAGGTAGCACACAACGCGAATTATTATGTCCTATGTGTCTCTGGCGTTTAAGATTGAGACATGCCAGTTTCCCTTGAGATTGCTACTTGAATATATACCTACTCTCTCATAAGCCTACTGATTTTTAATTTTGCATATGTCTTCTTATCTATACTGTGTTTGGAGACAGGGTCTTGCTATGAAGTTCATACTGATGTTTGATATGTAGTGCCACTGCCCTTGAACCCCAATACTGTTTGTGGGACTCCTGAGTCCCGAGGTTACAGGCATCCTGTGTGTACAGTTCCACCAGCACTACCATGCTCAGCTCTGCCTATAATTGTGATATAAATTGCTTCTTTAAGTACTTTGAATACTGTATAGGGAAATCATTCCCGTGATCTAAGCCCATTATCCTGCGTCCTTGGAAGAAGAAAGGAGCCTCTTGACCTCCCTCTATTCTTGAAAGCTCTTCACAAGAGTCCTGCAGTTTGTGACATGCAGTTTGTGACATAGTGCTTGAATACTGTTGAGCCTTGATCTCCGTGGCAAAGTAGAGCCTTGGATCCAATCACTCTGAATGATGAGCCTGCACTGCTCTAATTCCTAGGAGCAGAGAGAGCACCCACAGCCACAGCCACAGCCACAGCCACAGCCACAGCCTTGCTCCCCATCTCCCTTCCCTCCTGCTCTCACCCCACGTGTATTTTGGCTTTGCTTAGCAACTCTAGCCAGTCTTAGCACCCAGGTCTGAATGGAGTATCCAAGTAGCTCAGAGCTACAAGACGATGGTGGCAGGGCTTGCACAAGCTGGAGGGCAGATTGAGGCAAGCAGGCCTCCATTGCTGATAAAAAACCAAGGACTGTGTCTGGATGTCAATGGCACTGTGTGTACTCACGGAGCAGACATGGTTCCCTGCACCAGCTGCTCACTGCACAGCCTTCTCCCTTCCTTACCAACCTTCCTGGCCCCTTCTAGCCTTTTAAAGTGGGTGGAGTCTTTTGGAATGATGTCATTTACTCCCTTTCCTTCTATGAATTTCAGGATGACCACAGACTCAGTAATACAGAATTGGAACAGAAATATGGTACAGACATCATCCGGGTAAGCCAATGGGGGACTGAAGGTCCGGGAGACCAAGCATCCTGACCAAACAAAAATGAATGCTGATGGATGGGCTCAGGCTGAGGGTGACTTAAGGCCACAGCTGTGAAACTATCCATTTTCTATATGGCTGGACCCAAAAACAAAAACAAAAACAAAACACTCCACCTGCTGGACCTGGTGTACCTAACCCAAGGCCCCAACCAGGTTCTTTTCCTAAGCTAGATGCCCAGGCATAAATAGCAAGGGAGCTGTGGTCCCCAGAATAATGCAGACCTTCCTTAATATCATAGCCAGAAGTTGCTTTATGAAGTAAATGAAGTAAATGGTGCATGGGATTCTTTTTATTGGAGGCTGGGGAGGCATTGTTAGAAAGTAAGGTCCCAGAGTCTCCATCTCAGAACTTTACAAATTCTTCACTACAAAAGTATTGCTTCCTTCTGTGGATTCAAATTCAAGTTCAATTTCAAAAGGTTAAGCCTCTTTATAAAGAACATCTATTTATCTGTTTGGTTTTTATTTATTTTTATGTGTATGGGTGGTTTTGCTGTGCCAAAATGCACCGCATGTGTAAATGCACCACATGTGTAAATGCACCACATGTATGCAGGAGAGGCAAACAGGAGTAGGCAATCCTGGTGTTAAGGCAGCAGATGTGTAAGAAAGCTTAACATGCACTTTATACAACTGGGGTGACAATGGAGAGTTTGAAACTATGAGATGATAACTTCTGAACAGAGGACCAGAACAGCCTGTAGTGTTCTGTCAGCTCAGAATGACTGTCCAGATATGCCTGGGAAATACCCTGGGTAAGATAGGGTAAGAGTGGGTCAGGAGCAATCTGGGTTTGCAAGATGTGTGTGTGTGTGTGTGTGTGTGTGTGTGTGTGTGTGTGTGTGTGTAAAGGGCTAAGGAAAGGTGAGGTAGAGAGGTGACTAGGGAAAACCTCACTGAAATAATTGCACTCTTCCATGTTGAGCTGAGGCAGAAGTGTGACAGAAATTGTATAAGCAGATACAACTTCTAGATGCAAGTAATGTGACAAAAAAATCAGGTCTGAAAAAAGTGTGTGTGTGTGTGTGTGTGTATGTGTGTGTGTGTGTGTGTGTGTAATAGAAAGCTGTAAAAAAATTGGAACAAAAAGATAAGATTGAAATGAAGGTCCAAAACAGGATAGCCCATGAAGACAGATAGAGACAGAGACAGAGACAGAGACAGTGGTGGCAGAAACATACTTAAGATATAGGTAGGTAGGTAGGAGGCAGATAGATAGATAGATAGATAGATAGATAGATAGATAGATAGATAGATAGATAGATAAACAGACAGATAACACACGGTGCAAGAGGATCTGACTTAACTTCCAATCTTGTTTGCCATGTTAGAGGCAGGAGGAGGGCAAGTGATGGGTGGGTGGATGTGAGAAGATAAAGAATCCAGCAGAGACAGCAGTGAGCTTTATTTTGAATGATCCGTTCCAGAATCCACAGACACTGAGGTCCCTTGTGTCATGGCACACACTTCGCATGAAGCAGATATATCCCCTCCCACATACTTTAAAGAGTCTCTAGATCATTCACATATAATGTACTTCAGATGCTGTGTAAATAGGTGTCATGCTGTATTGTTCGGGAATCAGGACAAGGGAAGGGGTTTGTATGTGTTCCGTATGCATGCAACCATCACAGGTACTATCAGAAATATCTCTAGAATGGCCTTGTAGGAATGTTCAACAGTTACTAAGAAAAGGGGCTCTGGAAAAAGAGCAGCAAAAAGAGGGCAGTGATGAGTTGGTACTTCAGAGTCCAGTGATGCAGCAAACATGTGAGTCACTAACAAGCAAAAGCATTTGATCCTAGAGCAGACTCAAGATGGACAGAGATACTGCCCCTAGCTTAACCGTAATTAGGAAGAAAAGATGTGCACACACAAGGTGCTTTCTATGATAGTTTGTGTTGGGTGTGGTGGCACATGCCTGTGTCAAAACACCCAGGAGGCTGAGGCAGAAAGATTGCAAGTCCAAGGCTAGTATCAATGTCACAAAATAAAAAGTCAAAATAGGGTTGGGAATATAGCTTAGAGATACAAACTTTTTCCTAGATCTGGATGCAATCTCTACCACACCATCCAAGATAAGAAATGGTTTTTGGAGACAGATGTTTAAACTAATTTAAATATTTTGTTATGTATACATATTGGATATCACATGGTACCCTGTCAATAAAAGCAAAAGTAATCTTGGTCAAAAAAAATAAATAAGTGGGAGTTGGGAGAACAAAATATAATTCACTTTTCCAGGACCTTCTTGGGCAGGGTTAATACCTAACAACAACCTGCAGAAACCTAGGGAGCAACTGTTTGTTTCTATGTATGTTTTTCTTGGCTTTTTCAGGGTCTCTCCAGTATCAGAGCTACAGAGCTTCTGGCTCGGGATGGACCCAATGCTCTTACCCCTCCCAAGCAAACTCCAGAGATTATCAAATTCCTCAAGCAGATGGTGGGGGGCTTTTCCATCCTTCTGTGGATAGGTGCTGTCCTGTGCTGGATCGCATATGGGATCCAGTATGTCAACAATACCGCATCCCTAGACAGTGTAAGCAACCATCCTGGGTTTCCCTTGGTTACGGGGAGAAGCAGTCATGGGGTGTGGCCATCAGTGGACACAGTGCTAGGCTAAAGCTAGGATTCTACCACCCACCAGGCAGTGGTGAATACCGGGGAAATTCTCCCACTCATGAGTGCTATCTCATTTTCGGACAATATAGGCATGGATTTTAGAATACAGATAAAACACTTAGTCTGTAATGAGGAAGAAAATCACCATGAAGTATTTTTGGAATACTCTTTCCTCAAAGTTAATCTCTCCTTTTCTCCATGGAGGGCAGTTATACCTGCTTACAACCCAGTGCCAAGCCCAAAGAATTGAACTGGATGATACCACGTTAAGAGAAAGAAACCAGCTAACAAAAGCTAGGTGTGGTATGTGGTCATTGATGTCAAATATCGGATAGGCACCTCTTTGGAGGACATATCCATGGTCCTCAGGCTGGCACAGGGGCAGATAATGATTGGTTGCCAAGGAACATGAGCAATAAGAAATGTTCTAGATTTCAGACTGGGGGTGGGGTGGTAAATATGTGCATATATAAAAAAGACATCTGAACATTAGCACAAAATTCATTTCCTTCATGTATACCCATCTTCATAGCCTGAAGGTAATTCTTGGCAATACTTTTAGCATCTCTGTATTTGTGACTTGTCACATGCAATCAGGTAGGAATCTTCCACTTTGGTGTCACACTGTTAGTCAGGCTAGACTGTTTCAGGCTTGGGGTTATCTGGTTTTTTGACTGCTGCCTCTCCTTCCCACCCAGGTCTATTTGGGCGCCATACTTGTCCTGGTCGTTATTTTAACGGGGGTTTTTGCTTATTACCAAGAAGCCAAAAGTACCAACATTATGGCAAGCTTTAGTAAGATGATCCCCCAGGTGAGTAGGACCCATGCAACTCTGGCCTCTTCCTGAATTCTGGGTAAGGAGGCAGCTGTGGTCTCACCCCTTGCTGACTGGGGCATCGTGGTCAAATTAGCTCATGTTTCTGAATCCCAGTTCATCAGAGTTGAGGTGGTCATGGGGTTGAAGTGAGATCAAGGAAAATGCTCAGTCAAGGGAAGAGCAGGACAGAACACTGGTCATTGTGCAACCTGTTTTGAACCATTTTGGACAACCTCTCAGATGGTTCTAGAATATTCCTCACCAGAAGTCGAGGAGATCCATCTAGTCTACATTTTTCTCCCAGGAATCCTTGTGTCCATAGCTAGGAAACCTCTCTGGCCCTGAATCAAAGAACTGGCAGCTAGAAGGGAAAATTCTGAGTACAAAAGATGCCTCCTGCAGTGCTAAGAGAAGCAGGGTGCTCCTTCATTAATGTTCCCCCCATCTCAGCAGGGGTCTATCTCTTTGGCTGGTTCTCACCTGCCTGGCCATCTGGGAGGGGCCTTACCTTCATCATCTGCCTTGGTCAGATCTGCCAAGCAATGTTAGACTTTTCTGGTTCCAAGAACAGACCTCAATTAAAATTAGTTCTCAGGGGTCCTGAGAACTACTGTGAGGCAGTCATTAGCTTGTCCCTCATCACTCTGACAGCCAGGGGTCCACAGCCTTCACTCTGTGGTTTCACAAGTGCAGACAGTAGGAAGGTCACAGTGCTCCCCAGAGGCTTAGGTGTCTGTCGTGGCTTTCTTCCACAGCAAGCTCTTGTCATCCGAGATGCAGAAAAGAAGATCATTCCAGCAGAGCAGTTAGTGGTGGGGGATGTTGTGGAGATTAAAGGAGGGGACCAGATCCCCGCAGACATCAGACTGGTGTTTTCCCAAGGGTGCAAAGTGAGTATCAAGGACATCTTCCCCCAGGAGCCTGCTGGGAGGCACCGGGCAACCCTCTTCCTAGTTTGAAGAAAAAGTAGAGATTAAAGTAGCTAATTTTGAGTTACTTTCAAATTTTCTTTCAGGTAGATAACTCCTCTCTCACTGGGGAATCTGAGCCCCAGGCTCGTTCAACTGAGTTTACCCATGAAAACCCCTTGGAAACTAAGAACATAGGCTTCTATTCTACAACATGCCTGGAAGGTAAGGCCAGCTGGTTCTCAGGGCTGCATGCCTCTCCTTGGCTCTGAGGTTTTCATCCCCCCAGTCCGTTGCTCTAAAGCTTTGCCATCTCCCAAAAAATATGCAGATTCAAGGGGACCAGAGAACTGTTAGCCTTTGTGTTGTCAGGTGCTGGCTTCCTGTTCAGGCCTCCAGAGAGGGCTGTGAGCAGAATTCCTGGAGGTAAATAAGTCTTCCTCCCTGTAGGTACCGCAACTGGCATTGTCATCAACACGGGCGACCGCACCATCATCGGGCGCATAGCCTCCCTGGCCTCAGGTGTTGGGAGTGAGAAGACACCCATTGCCATTGAGATCGAGCATTTTGTCCACATTGTTGCAGGAGTGGCTGTGTCCATTGGTATCATTTTCTTCATCATCGCAGTGTGCATGAAGTACTATGTTCTCGACGCCATCATCTTCCTCATTAGCATCATTGTGGCCAATGTACCAGAAGGCCTCCTAGCTACTGTCACGGTGAGTCCATGTTGTTAGAGAGCCTCTTGGCACCTACTACGGTGGCTGGAGGGCCACAGCTTCCCCCATCTGCAGAGCAACGCACCCTCTTCTCCAGAGACCACCATGCAACTGTTTTATAGCGTGGTTGACAATAAGAATTGTGATGTTTGTAACATCTGGATGCATTGTCTTAGAAACTTTATATTTTCAGGAGATTTAGGTTAGTTCACATAGCACACACATCACACACCATTTTATCCAGGTAAGATAAATTTTGAGACTCCAATTTATAGAATTTCTGAATGCAACACATCTCCTGATTGCTTTTCTAAAATCCCCTTTCTCCACCCTTTCTTTTTATAAAGCAGTCCAACCCCTTTCTTACCTAACTTCAGACTTAGCCCTGACTCTCCTGTCTCCTTTTACCCAGGCCCACCTAACTCAGTCCTTAGACAAAAGCTCCCCCTTCCCCAGTCTGCTGTGGAGGTCCATGGGAGAAGGGAGAGAGTCCATAGCCAGCTATTTAACTACATGAGCAGTGGCCAAATGCTGTCCAGGCCAAAGACAGGAGAAGAATGCTTTGGAGTTCCAGGTCTCACTCCTGGTTTTTTGTTTTATTTTGTGGTTCTGGAGATTAAACCTAGCACCTCATGAATGCTAGGCAAACAGTTTACCACACCCCAGCTAACTGAGCTCGCTTTTGAATTGCATGTGTTGAGTTGCATGGGTTGTCTCTTTGCTGCCTGTGGACTTCCAGAGCACTTTCTTCAAAGAATATAAAGATAATAAAAGTGTCCTATTTTTATAATCTATTTTTTAAGATTGTGGTTAATACAGCGTTGGGGTAGCTTTCAACTCACTAATCCAGACTTGTAGTTGTAATACCACCTCTAGCCTAGTTCTCTCCTGAAAGTCAGTCCCAGATAACCTGAGTTCAAAATGACTGTCCCCAGAGCATCTTTCTCCTCTCTTGCTAGGTTACCCTGTCACTGACAGCCAAACGGATGGCTAAGAAGAACTGTCTGGTAAAGAATCTGGAGGCTGTGGAGACTCTCGGCTCCACCTCCATCATCTGTTCAGATAAGACAGGGACGCTGACCCAGAACAGGATGACCGTGGCTCACTTGTGGTTTGACAATCAGATCTTTGTGGCTGACACAAGCGAAAACCAGACGAGTGAGTTCTGTGGAGCATTCAAGCCCAAAGACAAGGACCCAATCAAAGGGGCTGAGGCTCTTCGATCTTATGATGTGAAGGGTGTGGCTCAGGCCTGTCAGACCCATCACCCACACTAACCAGTGCTCTTTCTCTGTGTCCAGAACAAGCCTTTGACCAAAGCTCTGGGACGTGGGCCTCCTTGTCCAAAATCATTACACTGTGTAACCGAGCAGAGTTCCAGCCAGGCCAGGAGAGTGTCCCCATCATGAAGGTAAGGCTGCGGTCACTCTAGGTCTTAAGTCCCAAACTGGTATGAGGTCACTCTGTGTACTTGTGTGATTGATTTAGGCTCTTCCACTGGGAAAAGTTTGCTCTAGTAAGAGCAAATCTGACTCTGGAGATGAGCAGAAGGTCTTTTTCCGCTCCAACTATCACTGAGAAGTTACAAGGATGCTTGTCAGAAATCCAAACTCCATCTCATTCCCAGAATGTGTCTTGAACTTGATTTTCCTGACTGCTGGAAGCTAGGTGGACATAATCAGAGTTCCTTGATACCCAAATGTTATTTGCAGAACTACAAAATACAATTGGATGGAAATTAGAGGTCTGATCTTACATAGTACATCCTCCTCTTGGAATAAGAACCACCCCCTACCTTCCTCCTTCTCCTCCTCCTCTTCTTCCTCTTCTCTCTCTCTCTCTTTTCTCACTCTGTTTCTCTCTCTGTGTTTCTCTTTCTCTGTTTCTCTCTCTCTATTTCTCTCTCTCTCTCTCTCTCTCTCTCTCTCTCTCTCTGTGTGTGTGTGTGTGTGTGTGTGTGTTTCTCTCCCCCACACCCTTCACTCCTTTCTCTTCCCTTCCCTCTCCCCGCCCTTCCACAAAGCTGATTTGTCCCCTTGTTATTTCTGTGCCTAGCCTGGCTTCCAGTCAACAGGATGTCAAAATGTTTGCACTGAAATAGTGACATAGTCATTCTCCTTGAGCCAAACATTTTGGAACTTATCTTTGCCTTTCTTCTATCTAGTGAGCCACCAAGTCCTCCCATTGTAGGCTTGAAATATACACAACTTCAACTTCACACTTCAACTATGATCAGTACTTGCATCTAAGTTGCCAGACTATCTCTCGCTGGCCAAACCACCTTTCGCTGGCCTCCTCTGCTTTTAGCCTTCCTTTCCATCTTTTGCATCTGCCACTAATTTTTTAAGTACTGATTGGTTTTACCTTCACCAAAGTTTTCATAATTTTTTCTGTGAGTTCCTGTTTTCTGCTACTTGAGTTTTGATGACAGACTGCTTACTACTGTCTTACCATACACACCTGTACGCCTACCCCTGGCAATGCATTCTAGAAGGCTTTTCCCCCCTTGAATATCTGTCTTCTACTCATGTAGACCATAGCTCACCAAGCCCCAATCCACAACAGAGCTCCCTCTTGCTCAAGCTTCCATTGTGCCTGTAGGTGGCACCATTGCTTTACGTTCTTACCATGGACATGGCTCAGTCACCGACAGCCTCTTGGTGATGACACACCCTGTCTCTTCAGCTAGGCGATAAACTTAGTCAACCACATGTTATTGGTGTGCGAAAGGCAAGTTGGTTTGTTGAAAACAGTCACAAAAGAACTAGGGGATGATGTGCTGTAAGCTTTTATCTCTTGATTCCCAGAGAATTGTGGTTGGAGATGCCTCAGAAACGGCTCTGCTAAAGTTCTCAGAGGTTATTTTGGGTGATGTGATGGAAATTAGGAAAAGAAACCACAAAGTGGCTGAAATTCCTTTTAATTCTACCAACAAATTTCAGGTGAGTTTTCCCTCACAACTGGCAATATTTGTCACTAGAACAACATAAGTGCTGTACTCATTCATTTGTTAATCTATATTCTAGACCAGACCTAGCTTCAAAAGACCTTGGAGGGGTGGGAGATGTGGACATGAGTATTGGTCAAACCAGGTCAGATTTGCCAATGGTGTCATTGCCTCCTCAAAGGGCCTGAAAGGGCCAGTGTCTGTTTGAAACATAAGCTGTACCTAATGTGGGTTCTAGCTCACCATGCCCTCTGGTCACCCAAATCTAGCTTTTTAATTAGTTACGAGTACCAAAGACCAGGCCATGCTTGGGGGCGCCATGATTCTTCCTCCTCTTTTATCCTCTGAGGGCAAATGGGCAGAAGAAAATGTCTCCCCCCCCCCGCCCCCTGTCCTGTTGCTAATCAGAAGAACCATAGATAAGATGCCTAAGATGCCAGAGCTAACCTGCCCAATCCATGCCCTCCCAGCTCTCCATACATGAGACAGAGGACCCTAGTGACAAACGCTTCCTCATGGTGATGAAAGGGGCTCCCGAGAGGATCTTAGAGAAGTGCAGCACCATCATGATCAACGGCCAGGAGCAGCCACTGGACAAGAGCTCTGCGGATGCCTTCCACACAGCCTACATGGAGCTGGGTGGTCTGGGCGAGCGCGTGTTGGGTGAGTGTAATAGAACATCTGTGTTCATCTCCTGAGAGTCACGGAAGAAGTCCTACTAACTAGCAGAGTAGCCACAGCATCACATGGATCATATAAAGAAGAATATAGGGGGCTGGAGTAAAGCTCAGTGGTGGTGCATTTGCCTACCATATGTTTCTGGGGTCAATCCCCAGCACTGAAAAAAAAAAAGAATACCATATATAAACAAGAGAGAAGCATGGAGAAATAACACTGAAGAGAATGAGGTTGATTCCAGACATAGCCAAAGACTTTATAGAAGAAATCACATTTTAAATTGGGCCTTGAGTTGCAGAATTTTGAATGGGGGGGGGGGGGGAAAGCATACATGTGAGAGAACTGCAGAGGCCAAGAGGAAGACAAAAGGGGTGAGATTTATGCATATGGTGGAGCAAGTGGTCCCTGCAGTGTCTCAGGATGAGTGACCTGGAGTAGGTATAGGAAACAGGACTAAGGAGACAGATTGAAGCCATGATGCAGAGTCCTTAAATATTTGCTGAGGAACTGGTGTTTTGTCTTACAGTTTGGAGAGAATACAGAATGCTTTGCCACAAGGGTGAGCTGATCAGAGTTACACTCAGGGTTTGTTAAGGATCATCCTTACTGGAGGCGAGGGGAGGAGAGACTGGTCTCACTAAGAGGCAGCTGCTCTCATTTCACTGAACAAAGGAGCGGGTGGGGGGGTGATCCGAGCAAGATGGTGGGAGTGTGAAGAAGAGTCGAGCAATGGGACTCCACGAGGCAAGTGTTAAGACGCTGAGACTTAGAAGGGAATGGTGACTTCAGAAAGGATTACTTATTTTGTGAGCAGGGGAAAGGTAACTAAGGAACTAAGATGGGGCATGTTAGAGATGGAAGGAACTTCAGAAACACCATCTCTGAAGTGGTGTGATGGCGCAGTGTGTTCCACTGTCAGAACCATGGGTTGACCGAATGGCACCTATTCAGAGCTACAGAACGATGAATTCACAGCCCATGGCTGACGATAAGGTTCATTAAACACCATGAAAGTGCTTACCCCTTGACTCGGAATCTGTGGAATGTGTGTTTCCACAGGCTATTTGAGTTTGCACAGCAGATAAAAATGCATAAATGAGATGCTAATGATTCAAGCACACACTACATAACCCATAGCACCAAGCAATCTTTTCAACGAAAGACTGGCCTCCATGTGACTAGAGTCACTCTAGGAACCCCCTGTTTGACCACTCGCCTGCTTACTGAACTGTGAGAAGCAGTGAGCCATGCTGGAGATTATTTGATGTAAAACCTGATGGAAGTCACAAGATCGCGGAGGTCTACCAGACACAGGAATGCCTTTGACCTCAACCCAAGACTGAAGATGATGTTTGTCCCCGGCTACTGTTGCCTAGTTCCTCCCATACATTAAGCATGTCCCCCACCACTACACCACACAACCATCTCCCTATTTTTTTCCTGCTGTCATACTTAATCCTGGTTTCACTTAACCCGAAGTGCTTTCTTCTTCCAGGTTTCTGTCACCTCTACTTGCCAGCAGATGAGTTTCCCCCAAACTACACATTTGATGTAGACTCCATAAACTTTCCCACTTCCAACCTCTGCTTTGTGGGTCTTCTGTCCATGATTGATCCTCCTCGGTCTACTGTGCCAGATGCAGTCTCCAAATGTCGGAGTGCAGGGATCAAGGTGAGTGCTATTTTCCTCTCTCTGGGTTATATCCATTTCTAAGAACAATCACCAGAGCACAGTGCCAGTCTTTAGTTATGCTTACATGGACATCATCATTTCTTAAGACATCTTCCTTTATACTGCTGAGTTTGGTAACTGTCCTCAAAATCAAGACAATGTATGTGGGATGAGCCAATACTGTACCTACAGTGAGAAGGACTTGCTGGAACCATGAATTAGACTTTATATTGCCTACGGCAGTAGTTCTCAACCTCCCTGGTGCTGTGTCACTTTAATACAGTTTCCCCATGTTGTGACCCCCCCCCAACCATAACATTTTCTTGTTGCTACTTCATAACTGTAATTTTGCTACTATTATAAATTATAATGTAAATATCTGATATCTAGGATATCTGATGTGTGACCCTCAAAGGGTTGAGAATCACTGCCCTAGACTAGGATAGTTAATAAAATGCTTTAGCACTTTATTTTCCATAATCCATTTGTCTTCATGATATGGAAGTCAAACATGAATTTCGCTTCTGTGTTAGCATTAGGACAGTTAAAGCCGCACATGGCTGTCTCTAGGAGACATCTAGAGGCCCCTTTACAAATGCAAATGATGGCAAAGGGGAAGGCTTCCTCTAGTGTCAGGGGCATATGTAAGAAGTCTGGGAGAAAGGGTGGTCCAGACAGGACCAATGCATCCTTCAGAAACAGTGGTGTCTGAGATCCAGAATTGCCCATGAATGAAACCATCACTCTCTAGGTCCTGTGAGAGTAGGCAGTATTTTAGTAAATATTGACCCATAACCCCTACTTAGCCAGCAAAGCCCCTCACTACCCATGAGTTTCTGTTGTCTGTGTTCTAGGTGATCATGGTCACAGGTGATCACCCGATCACAGCCAAAGCTATTGCCAAGAGTGTAGGAATCATATCAGACAACAATGAGACAGTGGAAGACATCGCAAAACGCCGCAACATCGCTGTGGAGCAAGTCAACAAGAGGTAGCCACAGAACCAATGCAGCAGAATGTCAAGTTCTTACCCACTGAGCCCTGTTGAAGAGTTTCACTAGTGGGAACAAACTATCTCTGGCTAACACCCTCCCAGGGTAGAGCTATGTTGGCTTGATTTATAATTTACATTCATTCATTCACTGAGAACTTTATTGAGTGTCTATCTGGTACATGCCAAGCACATTAATACCCTTGCCTGGCATTTCAAAATTCGATGAAGTGAATTTGGCTATAGCTTAACAATAGTCTATGCCCTATAGAAAATGTAGTTTTATATTTGGGTGAACATCCAAGAGTGTGTTTAGAGCAGTTAAAATAACATCACTAGGCAGGATGATCTTATGGGTCCTGCATCATTGATTGGAAATACTGTGCAGCACAGAACAGCAGCTCTGGAAACTTAGCATAGAAAAAACAAAATAAAGAGTAGATGAGATTACCTGCTATTGACCCAGTTGTAGAATTCAGGATGTTGAAAATCTTTCTGGTTTCACAAATACCATTGCTCCCCATCCCCCCACAGTGAGCATTTTAGGCATTTATCTGCGCACTCAGTTGACTTCCTAATGTGGAGTCATGCAAACGAGACTCTATTTTTCTAATTGTCAAGTAGAATGGAAGCTTTATCCTTTTAATCATGTCTGTCTGCCATCCAACCACCTATCATTCTTTCACTCCCTTACCCACCAATTCCTTCAACCTAGCTATTGCCTTCCAGCTATATGCCAGGCTTTATACCAAGCACCAGAACAGATACTGTACCTACTTGTGGGGAGTCTCCATCTAGCCAAGGATATGGAAAATATAGCAGGTTTAATGACGAGATGCACAGGGGAGGAGCTGCCTAGGCTTTGAATGACATAAAGAATCAGAGACGTCAGCATGGTGGGTCGAGAAGGTTACCACTGGTATCTTCTCTCATGAATCTGGGAGAAGGGAAAGAATCATGACTGAGATTGCCCAGGCACTCATGCTTCAAAGGAACACACGGCTGCCAGGTAATAAATAATCACCAGGTAGTGAGAGCCTCTGGGCACAGTTGGCAAACCTAGCCTTGCCATCACTCCTTTGTATAAATAAACAGCCCTCTGGAAAAGACAGGGCTGGGGCACGTTTGTTTGTTTTAAATGGTCACAAATAATATGACACATTTTCATGCCTGCACCACCACATTGCCTAGGAGTGAAATGGATTATTTATTTACTTATTTATGTATTCTGTTTGCTTGTTTGTTTACTTTGTCAGATCTAGGCTAGTCTTCTACCTACCGCAAAGCCACACCCCATCCCCAGCACAAATGCACACTTGATGTCAATACTTTTTATTTATCTGTTTTGTCAGCTTTGGCTTCATAATCACCTACATAAGCACACATTCAGGCAGCTGTAAGAAGGAAAGAAATGTGTTTTCCTTCTTATTTTGCCCCAGGAAGCATCGGTGCTTGCCCATCTCTGGAAGGAAAGGGCTAGTTGACATTTTATTCCCATTGTCATAGGACACCAGGAAATGGTCTCCTGTTTTAGCCTCAGCTAAAATCTTGACATGGAAAACATGCCCAGAATTGTTTCACTCCATGGTCTGCCCTTTGCCTTCATCCGGTTTCCTTTGGCCCTTTCAGAGAAGCTAAAGCCGCCGTGGTGACTGGCATGGAGCTGAAGGACATGACCCCAGAACAACTGGATGAGCTGTTAACCAACTACCAAGAAATTGTATTTGCCCGGACATCACCCCAGCAGAAGCTGATCATTGTGGAGGGCTGTCAGAGGCAGGTGGGTCAGCATCAGGGGACTGGAAGGCCTGGCTATCCACAGGAAACACGGAACACATGTTCGGAAGACTGAAGTTCTGTTTGTCTTTGACAGCATCCCATAGGCACACATTGTATGTTTTTATTATGTCACAAAGACATGGACCCTGGTGGAGAAGCCACTCAGACACTTGTAACTGTGATAGGGTATAAATATAGAAAGGATTTCTATAAGTAAATACATACAGTGACAGAAGTGAGACATAAGAAATGGCCATTCCTTGCTGGCTAGGGGGAAGGAGTTTCTGAAATACCTACAAGTACAAAGCATACCACCACTCAAGTCCCATCTCTAAAACTGATGTATGTGTGTATAGAAAGTACTCATATTTCGTGGACTTTAAATCATCTCCAAATGACTCATAATACTAAATATATTGTCAATACTGCTGCATAAATACTTAATATTCCCTATTGTTTGGGAGAAATAATGTCAAGAAAATCTGTGCATGTTCACTAGAGAGCTCTCTGTCTGTCTGTCTGTCTGTCTGTCTGTCTCTTCCCCACCTCCCACCCCCTCGCCTTTGTTTATTGAGTCATGGTTTTCCTTTGTATGTCAGGCTGGCTTCAAACTTGTGATCCTCCTGCCTCAATTTTCCATGTACTGTAAAGTATAAGCATGTACCACCGCAGACAGCTCTCTTGTTTTCCGGATTTTTTCTGTGTGGATGGTAGAATCTGTAGGTTGAGAACCCATCAGTATGAAAGGCTGACTCCATGAAACACCTCTTTTCCTTGGGAATAAGCACTGAAGTTTTTGTTTTAACGTCTTCCTTTGCATATGTCTGTATCAGAGCTTCTTGTTCTTTCTTCTAAGATTGTCCATCTTTCTCTTCTCCCCAAAGAGATCCTTATGGCTCTAGTAGTTCTGCAGCCTCAAGACAGAAGGAGTAGGGGTATGCTTTCTGGTGAACCTGTGGTCCCCCTGCCTCATTCCTGATTTCCCACTGGGTCTCCACAGGATGCAGTTGTTGCTGTGACGGGTGATGGAGTGAATGACTCTCCAGCACTAAAGAAGGCAGACATCGGGATTGCTATGGGCATAGCAGGTTCTGACGCTGCTAAGAATGCAGCTGACATGGTCTTGCTAGATGACAACTTTGCATCTATAGTCACAGGGGTGGAGGAAGGTGAGTAGGGTCTTGGGGGATGTTTTCCTGGTATCCAGGTTTCCTGGGAGACCGGAAGCAAGTCCTATAACGAGACATATTGTCCCTAGGTCGCCTAATCTTTGACAACCTGAAGAAGACAATTGCTTACACCCTGACAAAGAACATCGCTGAGCTCTGTCCTTTTTTGATCTACATCGTTGCTGGGCTACCCATGCCCATTGGCACCATCACTATCCTATTCATCGACCTGGGCACAGACATTGTAAGTGGTACTAAATCTGATAATAGCCCCAAGGATATAAAGGTCATACCTGTTGCCGCCAAGAGTCTTCTGCATCATTGGCCATTTCTCCATCTCTAATGAGCTCCCAGGTGACATTTATCCTTCTGGTCCATAGACCAGTGGACTAGAGATATCTGTCAAGTATTTGGAAATGAAAATCATTTTATTCCATGAGAAGACTTTTAAGAAGTGGGCTTGATCTCCAGTACTGATTTTTTTTTTCTTTTAAAGACATGGGTTTTGACCTCTCAAAGAATGCACCATCTCCTGTTGTTTGGAGAAGTGATCACACAATCATGCTCTGGGGAAGAAATAGTGCCTTAAAGTGATGGCCCCATACTCACCGATGTTAATTTGGAGAACTGTGATCTGAAACTGCCTAGCTAAACACAGAACAAAATAGTGGGTTTGGTTTTTGCTGTGTAGTTGGGGCTGGTTCTTACAGTGAGGGGTATTTCGTGTGTGTTTGTCTGACTTTTTCAGATTTTTGTTGTTATTTCCAACAGTCACCCACCTAAGACTGCCCCATCTTCCAGCCTTATGGAGCCACCTACACGAAGCTCCATAAAAGCCCCCACATGGCTCTGGCTTACCCAGGCCAAGGAGAAGAAACCCAACAGAGGTGGCCCTGACCATGGCCGCTTTCCTCACTCTTGTGTAGCATCTAGGTCTGATTCCTGCTTTATGGGGAAAATAAAAGATGTTTTATCTTTAAGGGAGGATCTGAGATATCCTTCCTAAACAGGATATATTCATATTCCAATATTCCAGGACTTTTTTATACCTGATCATTTTTTAATCCCACAATGATTCTCCAAGTGTGAACTGGTTTTGAAATACAAAATCCTTAGCCTAGCCCAGACCTCCCAAATTGGAAAGTGTGAATGTAAGGATAGGGCTCTGTCTTTTCAGGGCTTTCTTAATGGTAGGACCTGTGAGAGTACCACCCTTGTACAACATTGCTTTGTAGTCATTGCTTTGTAGTCGGTCAAAGTAGTGTGTTAAAGTAGTGTGTCAAAGGGGAAGGGTGGCGGTTTATGCCATAAATGGTGGCTTACTTATGGTGGCAAAAATAAAAACTAAAAAAAAATTCTAAGTAAAGCAATAATGAGCTTTATGTAGAATTGCCAGAGCATGGTAATTTTAAAAAGCAGACTGATTTTTTTTTTAAACGAAGTTCTTATCTATGCTTCTAGTAAGCACCATTGTGCCACTGAACCACACCTTCAGCCCAGAAGCAGACTGATTTTTAAAGATGGATGTTTTTAAATCCCATATAAACAATGCACCCTTGTTATCTGTGCCCCAGATATGACCATCCCCCATCTCCATCACCCACTCACTCCCACCTCTGGCCCACCCTTATTTGCCGCTGCTCTGCCTTTCAGGATTTGGTTTCATGGGTTTTTCCTTCTCTAGATCCCCTCCATTGCCTTGGCCTATGAGAAAGCAGAAAGTGACATTATGAATAGGAAACCTCGCCACAAGAAGAAAGACAGACTGGTGAACAAGCAGCTGGCCATCTACTCTTACCTCCACATTGGTATGAGGAGGGTGTAGCATCGTTGGTCACCCTCCTTCCCATGCCTCACTAGACAAGATCTCTCCCAAAGAACTCATTCCAGCTCTAGGCAGGGTGGGAGGATGACCCAGAAGAGCACAAGACCTGGGCAGCTCTCTGGGCCCAGCACAGCACTCACATCTGAACCCTTCACTCTTTCAGGTCTCATGCAAGCCCTGGGAGCTTTCCTCGTCTATTTCACTGTGTATGCACAGCAGGGCTTTTGGCCCACCTCTCTCATCAACCTGAGGGTAGCATGGGAAACAGATGACATAAATGACTTGGAAGATAGCTATGGGCAGGAATGGGTAAGTCAAGAGTTCTTAGGCTAGCGCCACCTGGTCCTTTCCCTCTCTTCTCGCTGCCTACCCATTGTATCATAGAAAACCACTTCCCTCAATGATCTTGATGAAGCAGACTTAGATGCTTCTCAGTTACTAAGTCTGGAAGATTCCCTGGTAACAGTGACTTGGCTTTTGAGAAAACTCAGCCTCATCTCTCAAACTCACTTTTTTTTTTAAATATATATTTTTATTTTCTATACTCTTTGTTTACAATCCAAAAGCTTTCCTCTTTCTTAGTTCCCCCCTCCCCATATGCCCCATAAGTCCTCTTCTCTCCATCCATTCTCCTATCTTTCCCCCTCCCTTTTCTCTGTCCTGGTACTCCCCTACAAAGCTGGATCGAGCCTTTCCAGGATTAGGGCCCTTTTCTTCCTTCTTCATGGGAATCATTTGATATGCTAATTGTATCTTCAGTATTCAGAGCTTCAGGGCTAATTAATATCCACTTATCAATGACTGCATTCCATGTGTATTCTTTTGTGATTGGGTTACCTCACTTAGGATGATATTTTCTGGCTCCACCCATTGCCTAGGAATTTCATGAATTCATTGTTTTTAATAGTTGAGTAGCATTCCATAGTGTATACCACATTTTCTATATCCATTCCTCCATTGAGGGACATCTGGGTTCTTTCCAGATTCTGGCTATTATAAATAGGGTTGTTATGAACATAGTGGAGCATGTGTCCTTATTACATGCTGGGGAATGCTCTGGGTACATGCCCAGGAGTGGTATAACGGGGTTCTCCAATAATGTCATGCCCAGTTTTCTGAGGAACTGCCACACCGATTTCCAGAGTGGTTGTACCATCTTGCAATCCCACCAGCAGTGGAGGAGTGTTCCTCTTTCTCCACATTCTCACCAGCACTTGCTGTCTCCTGAGATTTTAATCTTAGCCATTCTGACTGGTGTGAGGTGAAATCTCAGGGTTGTTTTGATTTGCATTTCCCTAATGGTTAATGATGTTGAGCATTTTTTTAAGGTGCTTCTTGGCCATCTGAATTTCTTCAGGTGAAATTTTTTTGTTTAGGTCTATACCCCATTTACTTTTTAAAAACTTTATTTAATGTATGAGTACTCTGTCTGCATATACATCTGTATGCCAGAAGAGGGCATCAGATCTCCCTATAAGTGGTTCTGAGCCACCGTGGGTTTGCTGGGAATTGATCTCAGGAAGAGCAGCCAGTACTCTTAACTCACCTTTTGCATTAGTTCAACAATTGCAGTGGAAGTGTAAGCAAGCCAACAGCCACAATGGGGTAAAGTAAGTTAATGTCTTTCCCTTATCATCTGTTTTAAGAGAATTTCTTTCTGAACACAAGGAAGATAGTCTACCATTAATCTAGGTGAAGTGGGAAAAGAGGGTCAGGATTCAGGTTTCCTCCAAGACCTCATCTGCCTCTTTCTCTTGACAGACAAGGTATCAGAGGAAATACCTGGAATGGACAGGCTCAACAGCTTTCTTTGTTGCTATCATGGTCCAACAAATTGCAGATCTGATCATCAGGAAAACCCGGAGGAATTCCATCTTCCAGCAGGGGCTCTTCAGGTACCTCCATGCCTTAGGATAATGGGATAGCAAAGGTCTCAGGACCCTCTAGCAGCCCATGCCTGTATTATATGAGGTGTTGACTTGGCCTGTGGCATGGTCTGCTGGGTACATGACCTTGGAAGCTCAGCATCTGTTTGTTTTCATGTGTTGCAGAAATAAAGTTATCTGGGTGGGGATCGCATCACAGGTCATCGTTGCGCTGATCCTCTCCTATGGTCTCGGGAGTGTCACAGCTCTGAGCTTTACCATGCTCAGGTGAGTTGACCTTCAGTGGCACCAAGTAAGAAGCCAGCTTCTCTTCTGAGCTATCACAACCAGAATAAACACTCAGGTTCCCACAGGCTCTTCCTCCAGACTTCCCAAAGAGATTAAATGGATCCCAAGCTACGGAAACCCATCCCTTCATCTTCCTATTTCCCAACGGAAGAAAGGGGGTTTTCCAGTCCTAACTTCACCATCACCACTCTCATCCAGCAGGCTTCCTCAAAGACCAAGGCTGCTTTTAGCAGTCCCTGCTCGGGTTAAACAAGGACCTTGGCAGGCCTGTGCTATGTGGTATAATATATATGTTATATCTATTGAGGCAGGGAAAACTAAGGGAGAGCCTCTGCCCCTGCCTCCACCATTGACCAGGGTCAGGGCTATCTCTTTGGACAAGGCAGGTCTCACTCCCTTCCATTTGTTTCCAGGGCTCAGTACTGGTTTGTGGCTGTACCACACGCCATTTTGATTTGGGTGTATGACGAGATGCGGAAGTTGTTCATCAGGCTCTACCCTGGAAGTAAGTAATGATATAAATGAATTTTGTTTTTATTTTGCCAAGTTGGAGATCAGACCAGCTGTACCCCTTTACCAGCACTATGATTTCTGGTGCCTGTGCACTGCCTCCCAGCGACTCTCTATTTCTGATTTACCCTTTCTACCTCCACAGGCTGGTGGGATAAGAACATGTATTATTGAGACCATGTCACTCACAGGTCTCCCAGTGGCATCAGAGATGTTCTTCTTCATGTCTGGCTACTCCTTAGGAGATCTCTGCACAATGTGAATGCTACCGAACCCTGTACAAGACAGACCTTTGTACAGAAAATTATATGAAGCATACTTAGGTTTTGTATTTTAAAGCTGAGATTTAACTGTTTATATAGAATTTTTATCTCTATGTCTGCCTCCTTATTTTAAATTATGTGAAGTTCAGATATCAGCACAGGGAAGAATATATTTATATGTACATAAAGGTCACTGTGTTAAATACCCTTGTATGTCCAAGGTGTGTGCTGGGGTCTGCCTTAAGCTAGGATACGATTCTTCAGGCCTCACTTTCTTACCCTCAAAGAGGCCCAACAGACCCCCTAAAGTCACCAAACAAACTTTTTGTTTGCTGGAGTTTCACCTCAGCAAAGCGTACCAGTGACTTAAGTGCTAATATTTATTTCTAGCCAAACATTGCCAAGCCCTCGCCAGCAATCATTGTATGTCAGTCATGTTTTGTGTTGTATTCATGTATTAGATGTATTCATGTGTGACATGTATGACTATGTTGACAGGTCCAGTGAGGCCTTGTTTTTAAGTAAAAGATGTTTTCTAAGGTCAAGTGTCATTGTGGTATTATAATCTGAGGGTGTTTCCAGAATGCGGCACACTGGGCACAAGAAGATGAGATGTGATTTCCGTTTTGCTTTGGGATTTGTTATTGTTCTTATGGATTTGGTGGGTTGGTTGGAGGGTTTGTTCTTTCTCCTATTTGCCCATGTATAATCTGGAAGCATCGAGCTTTCCTCTTGAACTCTTCCCTCACAATCCCTCAGTCAGACTTCTTTTGGGCAGCAGCAGCACGTTAGAGAAAGTTGGTTTTGCAAACTTTCTGCCTACCGCATGCTGAGTTGATGGAATTTGTGGCATTTTTCTTAAGCTTTTTCTGCACAGTGCTCTTGCCCACACTGCAGCCTTTCCTGTGGGATGGGGAATCTGCTGCTATTGCTGTTGGCTTTGGGTGACAGCTCTGGAAACGGGAACAGGAGACTGAGGAGCATGTGTGCTCAGGGGTACACTTGAGGACTTGAAAGAAGTGAGTGCTGTTGTTTGGGACTGTCCTCTGAGCCAAATAACCCCCATCTTCAGGAGTAGAGCTGTGCAGGTTGTTAAGATCACCCCAGCTGGGTTTGTTGACTGTTTACATTTCCTCATAGAGAAAGAAAGAGGGTCCCAGGACCCTAGCCAGAGTACCAGCTGCTCCATAGAACCCACTATTTGCAACTCTCTCCCCTAATTGCATGGGGCTTGTGGGCTCAGAGGGACTAGAATATATGAACCACGGAAGACCAGAGGGAAGGGATTCCATCTACAAGACTCTGGGCTAGCCATCATTCCTGCCGAGTAAAGACTTTTTACTGGAGCCTTTTGAGGGAGAAGCCACCAACTCCTGTAGATAACTTCTTACCTACAATCTATAAGAAAACCCAGTAAAATCATCGGTTCCTTGGAGTGAACTTGGGCAGAATCATACATGAGTTTGCCATTGCAACCTAAGAGGTGGGGTAGAAGTTGTCATGTATCCCCCGCTGAGAAGGAATTTTAGCAATAGGGTTCATCACTAAAGTTTATGTAAACAGACTAGAATGTCCAGCGTGTATTGCATGTCAAGCTACGGTAAAGCTGCCCTCCTGGTGTCTAATTTCTGGTTACAATAAAGGTTATTACAGAGTTAATCTCTATCAGTGGTTCAGTGACCTGGAAACACTTTCCAGGGTTTTGGACATCGTGAGAATGGCCTGGTTCCAGCCCTGAGAAAGCAGCTGATGCCTTCCAAGCTTCAGCTAAAAGAACCTGTCTTCCTCTTTTCCCTGCCAGATCACCTGCATGTTCTTGGCTGAGACACTGGCAGCTTTTAGTTCTACAGGCGCCAATGCGAAACAGCAAGCAATGTGACACAGTGCTTAAGATTTAACTTGGTAGGATCAAGTGGGAAAGGATTTAGATTCCTAGTACATGTTCCTTTATTTTTATTTTTTTCTTTAAAAGTCTTCATCTTGCTGGACAGTGGTTTTGCATGCCTTTAATCCCGGCACTTGGGAGGCAGAGGCAGGCAGATCTCTGAGTTCAAGATCAGCCTGGTCTATAGAGTGAGTTCCAGGGCAGCCAGGGCTACACAGAGAAACCCTGTCTCAGAAAAAAACAAAAAACAAAAACAAACAAACAAACAAACAAACAAAAAACAAAAAAATGTCTTCGTCTTGTCTTTAAATCTTTAACAATGCCATTGATTATTTAGATATATTTCTCAAAAATGAAATTAAGAAATTAATTAACTTTTTTTAGTTCAGTGTGTGCGTGTATATATGTATGTGTGTGTATATATGTATGTGTGTGTGTGTGTATTAGTGTGTCATTCTCTGGAATCAATCTACTTCCTTTGAGTCAGGCCCTCTCATTGGTCTGGAGTTCAACACTAAGGTAGTACTGAGTCTCCTTTGCCAGCATTACTAGACATCTACCTGTCTCCTCCTCCCTAGCACTGAGATTACAAGGACATGCCCCTACACCTGGGATTTTATATATGACAATCAAACTCATGTCCTCATGCTTGCAAGGAAACCGCTTTGCTGACTTAGCCATCTCCCCAAAGAATTGTCAAAGCTTTTGATACACATTGCCAAATTCCTACTTAGATAAACTACCAATTCATATATATAACACACACACACACACATTATATATATCTTGCCTATTAGGATATGAAAGCTCTGTCAAGTATCAAATGTGTATGTTACACTAAGAGCTACATACCTGGTCCTATCTTTACTTTTTCTTTTGAGGTACAATAGTGCTAAGTTGCCTAAGTTGGCCTTGAACTCACTTGAGAGCCTAGGAAGGTCTTCAACTTAGAATCCTTCTACCTTGGCCTCCCAAGTAGTTGTGATACAGACCTGTACTGACCCCCAAAGCCTGGCTCAAAAGATTTTCACTCACTCAGCAAAGATGTGGAAAATAGATAGATAGATAGAGCCCAAAACACAGAACAGAACTGGGCCTGTAGCTCAGTGGTAGAGCACTTGCCTAGTATTGTGAGATCATGGATTCAGACTCAAGAATCTGAATCCATGGGGAAGGAAATGACACCCTACTCCTACCCACCTCCCAACACACACACACACATACACACACACACACACACACACATACACACACACACACACACACACACACACACACACACCTGCTTCTCCAGCGAAGGGGCAGGAGAAAATAAAATAATTTGTAATAAAGGGGAAGTTAAAATGGTATTACAAGGCACAGATCCTCTTGGGATGGGGTCAGGGTGTAAGCCTGTTTACACAAGTCAAGGGGAAAATGAGAAGTAGCCCACTTATCAGGAACAGAGAGAATTCTGGGTATGGACAGATGGACCAATCCTAGAGAAAGCAACAGGACTGCATCTGAGATGAAGAACCAAGAAGCACCTTAGCCTACGGTCTCTAAGATCACGTGACAGCTTGGAGCTCCATGAAAGCGAGGTGATAAAGTTGATTCACAGAGGTGGCTCGAAATCCAGGCGATGTGTTACAGTCACTTTGGCTCTTGGTGGACTAGGACTGGTGAGCTCCTCAGTCAAGCTAGCTCTAAGTCACTTAAGGTGGTGATGAAGGATATGGAGTCAGCATGGGAGGAAACTGTCTGCTGGGGATACAACTAAACAGATTCCCACAAGGAGGATTATACAAAGGAGGAGGTCACCTGTAGGTGATTCAGATCAAGACGAGGAGACGAGAAGACTCCAAAGCAAGTACAGCAGTTTGCCCTTAACCACGGAGTGACGTGTCTGTGTGAATCCCAGTGAGTGACTATGATATGATAATATTTCAAAGATGTTCTAAACTTAATTACCAGATCCTGAGGCTATCTTCAGGGGGTGAGAAATAAGGTCAGTCTGTTAGTAAATCACAGTCTGCTATCAAAAGACCAATTCACATTCAATAATGTATGTTAAAATCTTAACTCTGCTTCTTGGTGCCTCTGTATCCTGTTTACAAACAGTCAGTCTGGAAGCAACGATGTCCTCTCCATGCATCACTTCTGTCCCAGAGCATTCCCTGTTGTGCGTCACCCTACCCTTTACCTATAACTAATGTAGGACCAATATAAACAATTTATTCCATATATATATTTGCTCAGAGATGTATTCATGGTAGAATATTACACTATCATATTTAAAGCCCTGGATTCCATTGCCCAACACTATAAAATATAGTAGCAATAATAACAATAATCACCTATAGCAACAACATATAAAGGACAATAGAAATCAGTATTTGTTATTAAATACCTAATGCCTACAACAGATCCCATCAGCCACTTCAACCTTCCCTCACTCATGTCAAGGGAGTTGCCCTCTAGAGGTCAGTGGCTTACCCAGTGAAGCAGGGTTTCACCAAGTAGGGGAGGAGTTTTTGCCCTTGGATGGAAAATGACCCCACAGGGTTGCATTCTGTTTTACAACTGTGCATAAGAACAACAGCCATGCAAAGCAGTTTCTGTCTGTGGCTGTGCAATGACCCAGTCTCCTGAGAGACTCCCCTCCCTGGAAAAGCCAGTTCTGTCTCCTCTGCAAACCAGGTGACATTCCTGGATTCTAGATAAACTTGTGCTTCCAGGCTCCTTCGAACCGGTTAGAACAACTTACTGCCTAGTTCCCTCCCCAAATTACAAGCTTAAATAAAGCTTTTAATACTTGTTTGCTTTATATGATCTTACCTTTAAAATGCCATCCCTCCACCATGAAGAGAGCAAACCATGATTTGTTCTCCGAGAGCCTCTCTGCAGACTGCTGCCGGCCAGGCCAGACCTGCTTGCTCTGCAGTTCATTTTCTGCTTGGCGTCATTGTTTCTTAGATGCTGATTTTTCTGCTTCCGACCAGTTCTATCAATGGGATCCTTTCACTCAGGACCCCATTCCTACCTTCTGATCTATCCACTGACATATTGGACCTAGAGGAAGGGACTTTGTCCTCTTAGTTCAGAGGTTCTAATAGAAATGTAAGGGGGACACCTACACGTTTAAAATGAACTGAGCCCTTCTTAACCAGTCATTATGAAGATAAATTGAGATCTCATGGAGCACTGCATTTCAGTTCTAGAGCTTACAGGGAGTTTCTCTGCTTGGTGTTTGTTTTCACTTTTGTGTTTTCAAAGTGGGGTTTCTTGTCTCAGTTTCATCCTTTCGATAAAGCAAGTGTCAGCTGAGGCATACAGCCCCATGCTTGCCAGGGTGATGTCCACCACAGAGGAGAAATGATGGAAAGAAAAGCCATGATTGCCAGGAAGCTATCAATCAAGGACAGGGTGCAGCAGGGGCAGGAAGAGACACAACATGCCATGAATGATCAGGGAGACTTCCTGTCAGGCAGGGGACATGACAGCAGACAGTCAGGTACAAGGAGATAGAGCTTCAGTGGCAAGGCTGAAGGTGGAGGAAGGTCAAGGGTCACAGTAGAGTTCTTATAAGCCAAAGTATTGTTAGGCAGAAATTCATGGCCTGCGCTCAGCCTGCTGGTCCCTGGGGAGGGTGGAGTGTCTGCTTACAGACACCCAACAGAGACAGAAATAAGATCCCCCACAAGAAGGTAACTCTAGTCACCACATCAAGGGTCATAGCTAAGAAGAACAGAAAGTCACTTCACATGGGAAAAGATGATGTGAAAGATTGTCAGGACAGGGCTGCTAGCAATAGCCACAGAGAAAAGAGACAGGTCTGTACTACAGATATGTTTGCACACCATGTCTATTGCTGTCCTGTTCACTATCAGGCAGTGAAATCGGCCTAACTGTCCATCAACAGATGAATGAATAATGCAATGTGGTACATATTCCCAACAGAACGGAATTTAACTTTAAATAATATCTAGAAAGATAGATGGGATTGGAAAATATTATTTAGTGAGATAACCCAGGCTCAGGAAGACAAACACTACATGTCCTCTAATTTGTATCCTAGTTTCCTTCTTTGTGTGCATGCGTGCGTGCATGCGTGCGTGTGTGTGTGTGTGTGTGTGTGTGTGTGTGTGTGTGTGTGGTCTTTGAAAAGGTTATCAGGACTTAAGGACAGGTCATAGAACACATATGACATTACAGTGGGATGGTGACTCCTGGGAGAGTACCAGCAAGGAGCAGGCCTGGAAGATGAGGCAGAGGACTGGGTGATGGAGGGAAGATCAATGAAAGCAGTCCATAGGGAATTCCATGAGGAAATATGTTACTTGCTAATTTTAGTGTTAAAAATCAAAATTATTAAGAGAGATAAAAACAGAAATAATTTTTAAAGGGACATCTCCTAGGGCATGTCCCTACAAGCCTTATCAAATGTATGCACTTGGTCCCATTCTGTCCTGTTAGTGGTACCCTCAGTTGTTATAGCTAGCAGAGAATACGACTTGATATTGTCAGCTGTGGAGTGTGAGGAAATCCGTCAAAACCTGAGGTGACTCTATGTAGCTGGGACCTTGGCTTGAACCTTGAAAGAGAATTTCAGGACAAGTCATAGTGAAGTAATGTTAGATTATTAAAAGGCACCTGTAGAGAGAGACAGGAGGCAAAAGAGAGGTGTGGTCTGATCTTGGACAGGACCGTGTCTACTCATGACAAGGAAGGCATTCTGTTACCTATGCACTGAGAGGATATAAAGCATATAGGGCATATGTGTTATAGCTGTTTTCTGCTGATGTCTTTCTCAGAAAGGGTAGAATTTGAGTCCATTAAAGAAGGGTCCTAGGTCACATAGCAGGGGGAAACTCAGCTGCAATGGATCAGGTGACTGCCATCTGTATTCTTGAGGAAACTTAGATATTACTTGTTGGAAGGCTAGAAGCAGATGATTTGGTTACAGAGTAGGACTGAAAGATTCTCCAGGAAGGTTAAGGGAGAAGGAGGAACAGAGTGGGCATAGAGTCAATTCAGGGTGACAGTGACTGGCCCCATAGCCAGGACTTTTGCATCAAAATGAGCTAGCAGATGCAGCAGGGGGCTACAGAGCATCAAAGGAAGGGAACGGGGAAAAATAGAAAAGTAATGTCAAGAACTGTATCTGGTCTGGGGTGAAAGGGATGAAGGTCTGCTGCAGCCAAAGTTTTCCCATAGCATGTAAAAGATGCTTTTTGCAGATGTATCAGGAACAGATGGAACAAATGGAGCTGTTGTAGAGTGACAGCTGTTAGAACTTGTGTGGAACATTTTGGTTGGGTATAGGATGAAGTTCAGCAAGTAAAACAAATAAAGACAGGTACAAGCATAAGTGTGAGGATAATAAGGAGGAAAGACTGATCAGGGAGGAGTCAAATGGGGAGGAGTCAGAATGGGGGAGGAGTCAGAATGGGAGGAGGAACACCGGAGGAGGCTTGTGGTTGGATTTTTTTTTCTGGTCCCTATCTTTGGGAACATGCCTCAAAAAACTATTAAGCCATGTGAAACAAACACTGACAGAAGAGAGCCTTATCGAGTGTTGGAATGAAGCATGCCAGCGAGGACAGAGATAACTGTAGGGAAAGTGGACCGGTAGAGCTGGAGACTCAAGAGCCTTGGCCGGCTAGCGAACAGTACAGGATTGAGGTAGGGAATTCAGGCGCTGTTTTCATGAAAATGAGATAGGTCAGAGAAGACAGGAATGGGTGTTTTTAGAAAAGTTTTGTCAATCCAAGTATGTTTTATTTGTCTTTAAGATAAAAAGGAGGAGGTGGGAGGAGATGAGAGGAGAACCACTAGAAAAGGAAAAGGAAAACAAAGGCAAAAACAAACATAAATAAATAAAAATAAAAATCCCACTTCCCAGGCTGGAGGTGCAGCTTAGTGATAGGACCCATGCCTGACCTGCTTGAGGCACTTGCTTCAATGCTCACACACACTCACACACACACACATGTACACACAACCCCTTTGGCCTTGGGAAGACAGTAGTGAGCCTGATCATGTTGTGACGCAGCCACCTCATCCTGACTGAATCACATGTTTCTATAAGACTTCTCCCTGCAGGTCTGAAGGAATCTTTCATAACTTCATCTTCTCTTTGTAGCTAAAGTCACAGTTGATGTCAGCTCTGTCACACTCTTAGCTAGGACTGGCAAAACAAATTTAATGGCATATGACTAGCGCTGGGCGGAAAGGATGGTATTTACAACAAAACGAGCAGCCATAGACACCAGGAAACAGGATGAAGAGAGAGAGGTGGAGTGTTGTTATTCTTTCATGGTGATGCACAGCCTTCACTCCATAGAGAAGGGCAGGGAGGAGAAGCGGCAGGTGTGCATCACACTGCCGGTGTGCACTGAACTGCAGGTGTGCACTGTAGGCATGTGTGCTCAGAGACAGGGACACACCCACTGGGAGGAATGCCTGGCACTCTAGGATGGACGGGAGCATTGGAGACTCGGCTCAGACAAGAAGCTATTTTCTATTGAAAGTCAACCCTAGCGCTTCAGCATTAACATTGGAACTCCACAGAAGAGGTTATGAATCCTCATAGCAGGATGCCATGCACATTCATGAAATGTTTCATATTTGTGACCTATACAACTTTTATTTCTTATTGATTGACAAAAGTAAATTTAATTTTTTAAACAATAGAAAAAAGGTAAACCCCAAATATACCCTTTTTTGCTCACATACAACAGAGAAGGTTCGTGGCCTGGGCTTAGATAGACTCCACCCTTCTGAGGCTTCCTAATGGTAATAATTTACCTCTTTGTAAACAAACCCAGTCAACTAGGAAACATGAGACAGTAAATGGATGCTTTGAAATGGAGGGAGCTAAAGAAATGATTGTGGACTATAGAAATGTAAAGACATGAAATCTGCACTTTGTAACACAGGGCTCTTTCAGAGCAGGACACAGGCAGATGTCATCGAGCACCAGGACATCTACTAAAGGACAGTGGTGCTCAATCTTGGTTTCCACCTGAGGGCGTCAAGCATCTGTAACATGGATTCTGAGTGCACCAATGCCGCCATCCTCTGCTGGCCATGTTCAAGCTTGAGGTGCTCTTGTGTTTCCAACCCATTTATACCCATTTACCCTGATGGTGACAGGCAGGAGGTTTCCCCCCAGAGAATAAATTGCAAAAGGGACTGCAGAGACTGCACTGTTAGAGTTCTGCAGGGATATCAAAAGGGGCATATGTGGATGCCAAGACTTTGCTGCCCTGCAAATGGCTCACAGGGGGACGTCCTTGGGCCATGCAAAATCACTTCCCCAGGTTTTGACTAGAACTTTCCAGAGCTCAAGGTGAGTGACAGTTTCTTAAGGAGGGGTAACACAGCCCTGGCTATCTTCGTTAAATCATCATAATACTCAGCCATTAAAAACAATGACTTCATGAAATTCTTAGGCAAATGGACGGAACTAGAAAATATTATCCTGAATGAGGTAACCAAATCACAAAAGAACACATTGTATGCACTCACTGATAAGTGGATATTAACCCTAAAGTTTGGAATACCCAAAATAAATTCACAGACTACATGAAGCTAAAGAAGAAGGAAAAGTGTGGATACTTCAGTTCTTCATAGAAGGGGGTTCAAAATACCCATGGAGATATAGAGACAAAGTGTGGAGCAGGGACTGAAGGAAAGGCCATTTAGAGACTGCCCCACCTGGGGATCCATCCCATATACAGTCACCAAACCAAGACACTATTGTGGATGCCAAGAAGTGCTTGCTGACAGCAGCTTGTTAGAACTGTCTCCTGAGAGGCTCTGTCAGTGCCTGACAAATACAGAAGTGGATGCTCACAGCTATCTATTGGACTGAGCACAGGATCCCCAATGGAGGAACTAGGGAAAGGACTGAAGGAGCTGAAGGGGTTTGCAGTCTCATAGGAGGAACAACACTATAAACCAACCAGATCCTCCAGAGCTCCTAGGGTCTAAACCACCAACCAAAGAGTACACATTGAGGGGCCCATGGCTCCAGTAACAACTGTAGCAGAGGATGGCCTTGTTGGACATCAGTGAGAGGAAAGGCCTTTGGTCCTGTGAAGGCTCAATGGTCCAGGGGAATGCCAGGACAGGGAATCGGGAGTGGATGAGAGGGTGGGGGATGGGATAGGGGGGTTGGGAGGGGGAGGAAAGGGGATAACATTTGAAATGTAAATAAAGAAAATATCTAATGAAAAAGGGAAAAAAATTAAAAAGCAAGGTAGATGAAAAAAAAAAAAAACCCTCCTAGCTCTCCTAACTCTTCCTCAAGCAGCTATATCATCCAGCCACTTATCCATGTTACCTCTCTTATAATTCCCTAAGCAGAGTTTTCTGGAAGTAAAAATAAAAATAAAAAAGAAGACAGGAAGAACATCAAGCAGTTTAGAGATCAGAAGAATACCCGGGGCTCTTAGATTCATTACCCTAAACAAAAAGTTTATTTGTAGAAGGTCTGGGGATTTCTAAAGGTTCTTCCTATTCTACCACCTATTCTCACAATAAATCTCTCAGCCATCTGTTGGACTGAGCACAGGGTCCCCAGTAGAGGAGCTAGAGAAAGCACTGAAGGAGCTGAAGGGGTTTGCAGTCTCAACCCCCTTTTAGTTTTTAAGAAAGAAAAGCCTATCAATTCTGGAAAGAGTAGTGGATTCTACCTTCTGCCAGTTGTATATGGAAAATAGCCTGTAATTGTGCATATTTATAGTATTCCTTTGAGCATTTCATGCATTCAAGCTTGTACCTTTTCATACCATATACTCCCCTTCAGAGACCAAGTAGCAACTGCAAATCCTAGGAGTCCGCTGCCATCTGGTGCATTTTGTTGGTATGTTCTCCCTACCTCCTATCACCTAGTGGTGCATAGAAACCCTGTCTGTAAGTATAACAATAGTATTAAATTGACATGAAGTATATGCTGTATATTTATAATAATAAGTTACTCCTGATACTTTAGTAAAAATGGTAAACACAAAGTTATGTTACAGACAAAACCAACAGCCAAAGGAAGGGAGAGGCAAAGGAGAGGCAGAGACATAAGAAGACAGAGACAGAGAAAGAGTTTGTAGAGTATCAGGGTTGGTGACATACACCTGTGATTTCAGTACTTGGAAGAAACATGTAAATGTTGCAGCTCTGTAGGGAGAGGCCTTCCCTACAGAAGTGTTACAGCTTTGCTCTGAGTGGTATCCTGGCAATCAGGAGCCCAGGAAAACCACAAATCACACTACACAACAAACCTCACATGAGAGATTTATTGTGAGGGAAAACCCCAGGAGGGTGGCTGCTTCAGGAGGGGGTGAGAAGCAGCAGAGAACTGGACAGAACACAGGGTTTATATAGGGTTTCTTGGAGGTGGAGTTGGGGTACAGGGCGGAGCTTTCCAGTGTGGCCTGGGAAAGAAGAGATGATGTGACCTAATATTGGGGCACATTCAGGAATTGGTGGGTTCTGTTTCTTGGCCCTGGTCCTGGACTTGGGGGGTTAAGTCAGGGTCAGGGTGTTCTTTTCCTGACCCTTTTACCCTACAGTACAGGGAGGAGGAACATGAGTAGGGAATCAGTCTGAAATCCAGTGCATGTTCTAGGCCAGCCTGAGATATATAGTAACACCTGTATCGACAAACAAACAAGTGATCTTAAATACACAATACCCTGGGGTTCCAAGGGGGAAAAGCAATAAAACTTAGAGAGAAATGAATTTTTTTATAGAAGCCTCACAAGATTCCAACGTACGTACTTTCAATACAAAATTACAATCCAATACAAAATAAGTCATTGTGCATGAAAATCAGCAAAAATAAAAATTTATAGAATTAGATTCCTCAGCAGAAAAGAATTTAAAGGATATAGTATACAATGTGTTCAAAATATTAAAAAAGGGACTGGAGAGAAGGCTACAGGTAAGAGCACATACTGACCTTGAAGACGATTGGGGTTTGAGTTTCAGCACCCACATGGTGGCTAAGTCCTAATTTATTCAAGATTGTTCAGTTTCTGAGATTTCCAAGGGTATAATTCTCTGCACCATGCTTGATGATATTCAGAGTGCCACTGATATTCCAAAGAACCACTGTATAGTACTACCTCAGATATTCATATTTTGGCCAAAATGAATCTCTATGCAATGAGATTCAAATTATACTACTACATAGTGTGTATATACAGTGGTGTGTGTGCCGGTTGCCCCAGCAACTCTGGAAGCTTAAATGAGAGATCACCTGAGTCCTGAAGTTTGAAACCAGCCTGGGAAAATGTAGTTAGACTCTGACTCAAAAAGCAAAAGGCAAAATCAGACTAATACTACATGCTGACAACCTACAAAGGCTGAAAAGACACGACAAGCTGATAAAGAGGAAGGGGAAGATGAGAGGGAAAGACTAAACTTCTTTACAGGTAAGCGTAATCAACATGCTATATAAGATACTAACTTGATTAGTATTAGGAAGCACCTTAAGTTCCATCATGAGTCAGTAAAAACTATTGGATGGGAGAATGAAACATTCATCTTTCCTCCTAAAGGTAACAAGGTGTAAGGATTTTTCAGTGGGAGTATGCCTTTAAACTTTTTAAATCAGTCCATCTTAAAATTTCTCAATTAGTAAAAGTCAACTCATTTTCATACCTGTAAACATTGCTCACTATTTTCAAAAGGCAGTCTAAAAAAAAAAGCAATAATTAAGAAGTTGATGATACACCTTTAGATACTGAGGTACATTTACTTTTACGATGTTTCAATATACATACACCAAATTCAAGGTACAAAAGTGTTTTACAAACAAAAACAAACAAAAAAAACTATAAAAATGACAATTTCTGTTCTAGAATGTGTGTACCTCTGAACACAATTTAAAAAAATACAATCACATATACAATACAGAGCAGGGAAGAGAAACAATATGCACGGGCTTTATTCTTAACAGCTGAGTTGGACCTGACACTTTCAGGCGCGTCTTCTGAAATACTACCATCACTCAGCTGTCGGATTCTTTCATTCTTTGTTCACAAAGTCATTCCCGTGCTTTCCAGAGTAAAGGGCAAAGTCCAATATTCAGGATGTTTCAAAATTCTTCAGCCCTCCACCCTCCCCCACCAAAATCCCACATTAGGGAAACTAATACTCTCTCTCAATGATTTACAAATTAAATCCTTAGCAGCCTCTGTACCTCCTTGCTAAAAGTGTCTCCTTCTTTCTCCCCAGAATTCTTACCTCCTGTTCACTCCTGTAGTATTAGTGGGATTTTAGGATCTGGGGAAAATCTTACAATGTCTAGGAAGACGTTTCATACCACTGTAAATCAAATCGCTTCCATGTCTTCACAAAATTCTAGCTACATGTCTCCCAAACAGAAATCTATTCGTTTGCAAATTCTTAGCATCCCTGATGTCTCCCAGGATAGTGACTTGCAGATGAGGCTCAGCAGCTGCTAGTATGGAGCATCCCTTTGTTTGGAATTAATTGGTTCTCTCACAAGGGTAGTTAATTGACTTCTCCACAACAACTGGTACCAAGTTATGACAGAGATTGCTGCCCTGACCCAGAGCAGATGGAAAAGGCGCCTCTTGTTCCAAAGACCAGATACTTGAGGTCCCCCTCGCCCCCGTGATGTAATCACAATACACAAAGCCCAAAGTCGAGTTGATGAAAGGTGTAACGCGGTGGCTCCTGGGTAAGACTTGGAAAGTAAACTCAACTCGAAGCCTCTTTCCGGAACACGGGCGTCCAGGATAAAACCGAAAGCCCAGCACCACATCCGGAGCAACCTGGGGGAGGGTGGGTGGGGGTGGGGCCTAGTCTCTCTGCCTCCTGATTGGCTACCTATGGCCACCAGAGTCCTGTGATTGGCCCTCGCCGCAAGGACTTCTGGGACTTGCACGTGCTGCTACTCTTCAGCTCTGAGCGGAGCCATGGCGGCAGAGGCTTCGTCGACTGGGCTGGCTTCCTGTCACCTAGTGGGGAGTAAGAGTGGAGCGCAGGGTGCTTCGGGGTGCCAGTGCACTCGGTGTGGAAGGAAGGTGTCCGTTGCCTCTGGTGAGGAGCCTGGGGCTGGCGGGGTGTCCCTGTGGGAGCTGCCCTGTGGGAGGGTCAGGCCGCGAGGGTGTGTGACCCCGGCCATGGCTTCGGGCCATGCCGTGTGCGCGGTTGGGCCCTCCAAGGTTCTCTGCACAGACCCAGGAAGATGGAGACAGAGATGTGAGAAGTTCAGCTCTGCCAAGTCTCGGGCACTTTGCTCTTACTTCGCTAAGTTGATAGGTTCATGAAACAGCCGGTGAGGAAGTAGGGTACTTATTAAATGGAGTCACCCTCCTCAACCATGATATTCGGATTTATTCCTCCTTCAAAGAGGAAAGAAAGAAATGTCTCATGATCTTGTGATCAGGAAGAAATAAAACTTGATTTTCCTGGGTAGTTTTACAGTTTTGCTTGTAGGAATGATAAGTAGACCGAAAAGTTCTTAGATGGATAAAAAGGCCCAATTTACCTTAAAGCCCTGCTGGAGAAACTATAGTTCCTTTTGTGAATCTTGGGATATTGTTTTTGATTCTTGAGGCAGTACAGAGTTTTTGCCTTTATTCACCATGCTCTTATTGAGATCATTTACAATCTTCAAAATGAATTTTCTCTTCTTTCCCCTTTTTATTTACTTTCCTTTTGTTTATTTGTTTGGTTTGGTTTTTCGAGACAGGGTTTCTCTAGGTAGGTGTCCTGGAACTCACTCTGTACACCAGGCAGGCTGGCATCGAACTCAGAGATCTGCCCGCCTGCCTCCGCTTCCCAAGTGTTGGGCTTAAAGGCATGTGCCACCACTGCCCGGCTACAAAATGAATTTTTAAGTTCGAGTTATTTTAATGAAACTTGAGTAGTTTACATTATTTTAACAGGTATAAGTTATTTTACCTGGTATTTTAACAAGTATAAGATATTGAATCAAAACTCCTGGAATGACTGAAAAGTTTTACTCTTATCTGTTTAATGTTTATACTTTAAAAGTGAAGGTCAGTGGGCTCTTTCAAGATGGACACCATTTAGGAGACAGAACCTTCTGCAGAAAAAGCTAGTTGTATTTTCAGGGGGAGCAATATCTCTTTAGAGGTATTTGTTTTGCAGTACTAGTTAGTGAACCCAGATCCTTGTACATGCTGGGCAAACTAGCTGCTCTTGGTCCAGCCCCCCTAAGTAGTTGGAATTACAGGCTTCTACCTTTAGGTCTGGCCTTATTTGGAGTTTATATCACTGTTTCTGTTAAGCAGAAAAATCTCCATTTTAAAATGAAAATTATTTTTTAAAAAAAGGGTTCTTGAACATAACCTAAAGCCAGTGGTTTGTCTGTGCATTTGTAAGATTTAGTAACTTAACCGAAGAATTAGTTAATACTTTGTAAGCTGAAGTGTGCTACAAGTCAACTTGTACAATATCAGAAATTTTATTAAAACAGTTGAAAATTTTTATTGACTTAGGAATATTAACCCTGCAATTTAACCAAATTTGTACCAAATTTCAGTTTGCTAAAAATTAAAATACTCTTCTAAAAAGTTAAATTAATGAAATTATTATAATTTAGCAAGAATCCTATAAATGTGTTCTAGCAAAACATTACTAACTTTAGTTTCCTTTATAAAACAACTTTGTTTTGGTGTATAAGGGTGTTTTGCCTGCATGTATATCTGTACATCCCATGTGTGCCTGGTGCCTGAGGAAAAAGTTGCCACCTGTTTGTAACTTATGGGGAGGCAGAAACTGATAAATCTCTGGGATTTACTTGCCAGCCATCCTAGCCTATTTGATATGCTTCAAGCCAGTGGATGACCCTCAGAAAACAAAGTGGACTACTTCTGAGGAACAGGACTCAAGGTTGTCCTCTAGCCTCTACATGTACACACAGGTGAATATTCACACACATACACTAACAAAAAGATATCACTTTATTTTAAAGTTATATAATTGTTTAAAGTTTATTATGTTAAGCTTCAAAGTCTACCTAATACATTTAAATTTTTTAAAAAATATTTAATATATTTAGTTTGTGTATATGTGTGTGTTAATGCACACATGTATGCATTTGAAAGCCAGAAGAAAACTTGCAGGAGTCCATATTCTTCTATCTTGTAGGTTCTGGAGATCAAAGTCAGGTACCACAACCAGGCTTAGCAGCAAACACCCTTACCCAGTGAGCTGTCTTGCTAGGTCACATTCAAATCTTGATATTTTATTTTCAGTCAAGGTTATGGTACTTTTCACAAATGCTAGGTTTGCAAAAATATTCTTAATATGGGACATAACGTGGTTTCTACCCTGGTTTCCATCCTTGCTAACATCGTAGATTACTATGAGAGAATTCTTACCAGTGTTTCACTTCAGCCTTCCCTAACCCTTTCATAAGATAGGAAATATAGGCTAGTATTATCAAACAGAATGAAGATTGTATTTGGATACAGAAGGTTATGGTTTGGATTAAACATTTTAATTAGCCAAATTACCAGCGTATTTTCCTATCTGTAGATTGGACACAATATTTGCACCCAATTAGACATATTTACAAAAGTCAAATGAAATATATCAGAGTACTTTGTATGATTGTAAGATATGGCAGATTCATAGATGTATAGGTTCAAAACTATCTGGATTCATGCAAATATTATATAGCTCTGCATGATTTTACTTCCTGATTTTTGTCCCTCCTTTTGACCTCCTAAATGTTGTTTAATAAGTCAGCCAATCTAACTGAACTAGAGATCTTTTATATATAATAGCATACCTTTTTAATTTGCCTTTTGATGGGGTAACTATTCTCTAATCTACAAATTGTAGAATTTTTTATTGGTGAAATTTCATCAATAGGTCACCACCACGAGTTTCCATGTGGGCATGCCTTTTGTGAACTGTGCCTGTTAGCATCTCAAGAATACACCACAAGTAAATGCACTGACTGTGAGGTAAGTTTTCTAATCTTTCATATTGAATACACCCACATGTTATAGGTTAAAATGTTAGGCAAAATGTATCTAATCAGAACCTAGAAGCTTTTAATTTAGCTGTTCAGTCTCTGACTAAAGAGGTATTAACAGAAGATAAATGTTTCCATGGACCAGGAAGATGCATATTCAGGTAGAAGCACTTGGAGTGCAAACCTGAAAACCTGAGCTTGGATCTCCAAAAATCATGTAAAAGCCAGAAGAGAGTTTTTGCTCTGACAAATTGGTGTTTTACATTTAGGACAAGTACAAATATAAATATAGTTTGATTTCTAAAATATGTTCCACAAAGTCGACTGTAAGATTCTGTAAACTTACTATTTCACTGGAGAGATGGATTGGATTTATATCCATTGGATTATAATAGATTATTACTATATGTCCTGGCAGGGTGGTACATAGAGGAATAAGATACAGATGAGGATCTTGTTAATCTTGATACAGATTAGTCTTGTCTGAGCTTCTACATTCATAAGGTAGAAATAATGCTGGCTTTTTTTTTAATATCACAATTTTAAGAATCACAGCTAAATGATGTAAAAAGTACTCTTCAAACTTCCAGGGCATTAAAATAACCTATTATTTAGTTGTAGATTCACTGCCTTTCAGGTTATATACAGTACTACTGTATGTGCTGACATTTGTTAAGCTTTAATTATAACAAAAATTCCTGCTGTTTTGCTTACCTTGGAATTACAAGTAATGCCCTTTATTATAGGATATTCTTAGACCTTTCATCTTTGTGACATGAGTTCTTAAGATGTGGAGGTTATATGTTTGAAGACAAAGAAAATCCCTCATACCCCATGATTGTGGTGGTAGATTGTTACAGATTCAGTATTGTGGTAGAGGAAGCATACATGGAGCAAAAGAGAAGGCAGCTGGGACCATCTCTGCCATTGTCCCCTTTATTCTAATGTTTAACAGTAATCTTTTCCATTTTTTCTTTTAAGCAAGTAACCTGTATGGTAAGGATTTTGAATAACATCATAGTATTTAGAATGTATTTACAAATAATGGCTTTGATTTTAGGATTGTGATATCTACTTTGAAACATTTTGAGTAGTTTTATTGTTGCTTTGGAAACTGTTCCTCTTTTCCTCTGTCACTGCATCCCTAAGACCTGGTTATCAAGTTTATATTCAGAGTTTTGAGATACCCTAAATCATTCCTATTTAATAAATGAGTCCAGAAAGCCTTCCTGAAATTGCTACTCATTCCTTTTATATTGATACCTAAGACTTATTGGGAATAATGTTTAGAGAGAATGGAAAAATCTATTCTATATTAGTGAATAATCTGAATTGAAGAAATGTGGTTTATTGCTTTGAAATTGTATCTGTGCTTTTAAAATTGAGATTTTTAGTACTTCTATTTATAGATGGTTTATAGTTATAATTTTACATGGAGGTCAAGTACTGTTTACTTAAAATTTAGTCAAAAAGCTATTTATCCACAATTAATGGGTATTTTGTTCTTCTGAATTTAAGTGAATATGAACTCATATTTGCATTTTCTAGTGTTATGGTTTTTATGTATATCCACACCTACTTTTGATTGGTAGTAGCTAATTGATAATAATAATCACTATATGATTTTTAATAGCAAAGAGATAAGATTTTGTGCTGATATAGACTCATACAGATAGCACTCTAGAAATTCTGCCTTTTTCTCGGCCTTTAGACTACTTTCAATATATGCTCAAGATTAAAAGATAAATCACCCAAATAAAGAAAAATTATTAATATGTCATGTGATTAAAAATGTTACGATATAGAATTTTCAGATAGAGTTGGTTGTAGTGGTACATGTACACCTTTAATTCCAGCAGTCTGGAGGCAAAGGCAGACTCCTGTGAGTTTAAGGCCAGCCTGGTCTATAGTGAGTTCAGGATATCCAGGCTATATAGTGAAACCTTGTCTCAAAAAAGTAAACTAATTAGATACAGTATCTTGAACAGGAAAGCCTTGACAGATATCACTGGAATGAGAACCATAGAAGACATGTAAAATTGACTTGTTTGTAATCAAGTGTGGAGAAAAAGATATGGAAGTAGATGAGTAATATTGGAGAAGAAGGCGGACACCAGGAAGAGGGAAGATAGGAAGAGTAATGGAATTTGTGTCTGATCAGGGTATATAATATGCATATATGAAAATGTCACAGTGAGATCATGGTTTTGCATAGTTAGTATACACTACTAATAAAGTTAGTCACTTTTTTATTTATGAGCAAGAAAAATAACATAAATAAAATGTAAGTGGGTAATAGGGGCTGGAGAGATGGCTCAGCCATTAAGAGCATTTGTTCTTGTAGAAGTCCCAGGTTCAATTCCCAGTACTCACATGGTGACTTAAAACCATCTGTAACTCCAGTTTCATGGGATCCAACTTCTTTTTCTGGCCTCCACAATACCAGGCACAAACATGGTACATAGACATACATGCAGGCAAAACAATCATATATGCATTTATTTACTAATATATACTATTAAATATATGCATTTTAAGTTAGGAATCTTTATACAACTTTAACTGATATCTTGCATCATTGTATTTAACATTTTTACATACTTTCTAGTAGAAATGTCCTCTACCAAGTATGTTTCTGGTTACAATAACCTCTTACTAAAAAATGATAAGCTAAAAGAAGATTAACTAGAGATGTCCTTTCATAATTAATCATAAATTAAGATTTTTAGCTCTCAATTTTGAGAATATACTTGAAAATATCATTCAGTCCAGTGTGGTTTGTTAACAGTAACATATTTCTTCCCCAACTAAGCAGATAATACATAGGTAGCACATTTTACTTACAGCCTTGAAAGAAGACCTGGAGAGATGGCTTAGCAGTTATTGGCACATACTGTTCATGCAGAATTC
Organism: Apodemus sylvaticus; assembly: GCF_947179515.1. Taxonomy (NCBI): domain Eukaryota; kingdom Metazoa; phylum Chordata; class Mammalia; order Rodentia; family Muridae; genus Apodemus; species Apodemus sylvaticus. The sequence continues at coordinate 71,279,055 of NC_067479.1, read as the reverse complement.
AGATGCCCATGTTGGGCAACACAGTCATCTATAATTCCAGCTGTAGGGGGACTCCAATGCCCCGTCTTTCACAGGTACTGCAATCACATGCACACACACACCAAATGCACATAATTTTTAAAAAAGAAAAATAAAGTTTTGGATAATAAAACTTTATTAAAACATACTCTTCCATGTCAACTATTTGTTTGACAATTAGTAGCCTATAGTAGCCTGCCATATGTCTTACCAACATTGACCCATCTTCTGAAAGTCAAGTATATAATAAAGCAATTTTAATTAATTCAAAGTTTTCACAATTTTTCAAACCCATTCTCATTCTCAAAGAAAAAAAAAACCTGCAAGCAAAAATTTACAAGCAAAAAAAATCCTTGTAATTGCTAGCTCAAAAAGAAATTTTTTATCTTAAATTGCTATATTCTTTTTAACGTTTGGCAGTTTTTTTTCAAGTTCAAAAGATCCATTTATTATTAAATCTACTTACAAAAGCAAAACAAACAAAAATAGGGTGCAAAATTAATGGAGAACAAAGGGAACATGCCAGCTCAGCTCTTATGTGTACAAAGCCAGTGTGTATGAACCTTATTAGGGTCTACTTCTACTTGCAGTACTTTACAGTCAAATAATTTATTACCTCAGGAAGTTTTAGAAAGTTCAACCCTATGTGACTACAACTGTGACTGTCTTAATTAAAAAAAAAATCATCTTCTGCTCACTAAAAATCTACAAGTTGCTGAAGGCCAAATAAACCTTATTAACAGCAACTCACAAGACTGAAAGGAGCCTCAGTTGAAAGCCATAATTTTAGGAAACTGACTGAACCATGTATTTCATTTTCAGTAACACCCACATAAAATGGGGAATCTTATCCATAAGATTTGTGAACTGGATAAAAGATGCCCAGGACCAGATTGCTTTAGTGTAGAATTCTAGCAGACCTAATAACAATACTCAAATAAGACCTAATAACAATACTCTTCAAACTATTCCTCAAAATAGAAAAAGAAGAAACGCTACCCAATTCATTCTATGAAGCCACAATTATGCTTATACCTAAACCACACAATGGATCCTCACATGAAAACAACAACAACAACAACACACACACACACACACACACACACACACACTCAATTTCAACTTGCCTTTTTGGTACAATTAATTGCTGGGTGCTACTTATCTCCTACCCTTATCAATATTCTTAGCTCTGAACTTTTCTACCTGCCCTCAACTTTAGTTGTTCAGTTACATCTAATCCCAGCTAAACATCCCCAACCTCCCTCCTGTAGAAGTGGCCTGTGGCCACTTCATCCTAGATATTACATGGTTGCTTGGCTTTTCTCTCTCCAAAGCATGGGAAACTCTTTTTTCCTCTCCTGAATCTGTCTCTTGCCTGAGGAGACCCAAAAGTCCCAGCTGTTCCTCATCCCTACACCCTACAGTTCCTCTTTCTACATTTATCTTCTACTTTCTGTCATCCCAATATTAACTACTCTTAATGTCTTTTTTTCTTTCTACTTATACCCATAGCAACTAATATAGTGCACACAGGATCCAATGTTTCTTTTCTCTAAAATGTTTAGTGCTTAAGGGGTTATTGTTTCATGGTTGACTGTCACTTTGATTTTATCCAGTGGTCCTGAGTCTAACACTGGATAATGACCTTTGTTGCAAATAGTATTCTGCTCAAAGGGGAACACTGGAGATAGGTTCTGGGGCCCTGGAGACCAGTCTAAAAGATAAAAGACTAGTCATCTCTACCACAGACTAGTCCTTCCTGAACATTTGTAAACTCTTTCACTGAAAGAAGAAAGGTGACCTAAAAATATCCAACTAATAATCTAACTCTTAATGTGCAAGTTCCAACTGTAAAAACACAAGAACATGAAAAGGATAACATGCAAGGATAACATGTCTCCAAAATCTGCCAATCTCAGAGGAATGGCCTCTAATCAGTGTAATTTTGACAAAATTCCATACAAAGGATTCAAAGGATAATAAGTGTGTTTGAAGCAGTTAAAGAGGACACTATAAACTTCTGAGTGAATCCCCAAAGCACAAAGATTACCAAGTAATCAGGAATTCAGTACAAAATATGAAAGTTGAATTAAAAAAGGAGATGGTTTGAAGAGAAACCCTTCTTCAAAGATGCTGGAAATGAAAGATTAAATGTTAAAAAAAAAAACTCAGTTAAAATCTTCATTAATAGAGTAGACCACAAGGAGGGCAGAGCATGAGAGCTTGAAGTATAAGAGAATTGTTACATTCTGATGAGGACTATAATTTTTTAAGTGGGGATTTTTAAAAAAATATTTCAAGGTCTTTGGGATACCATGAAAAACTGAATAATGAGTAAAAATGGAGAATTGTACTCTGAAATCATAAAGAATATTTCAGTACAATTATTGCAGAAAATCCCCTGTATTAGGGTTCTCCAAAACATCAGTTTGCAACCTGTGGATCATGATCACTTTGGCAGAACACTGTCTCCCAAAATATTTACATTACAATTCATTGCCATAGCAAAATTACAGTTATGAGGCACCATAATTTTATGGTTGGTGTCACCACAAAATAAGGAACTATATTAAAGGGTTACAGCATTAGGAAGGTTGAGACCCACTGCTCTAGAGGAACAGAACTTATAGAAATATATATAATGTAGGTATATATAGATTATAAAGATGAGAGGTTTATTAGAATAGTATACAGGCTGTGGTCCAACTAGTTCAAGGATGTATATATAAAGTCCAAGAATCCAGTAGTTATTCAGTTCACAAGGTTAGATGTTTCTGCTGGTCTTCAGTATATACTGAAGAAGTAGGCTCTAATTCCAGTGAAGAAATGGACTTATTAGAGAGAGCAAGAGCAAGCAGACAAAGTGCCTTTCGTCCATGTCTTTATATTGGCTTTATAGCACAAGCTGTGGCCCATATAAAAGGTATATTTTCCCATCACAAAAGATCTGGTAAAGTTGTATCTTCCAACCTCAAATATCCAGACTATAAGTAGAGCTCCCTACTTCAAATTATTTAATTAAGAAAAAAATCTCTCACAGGTGTGTCCAGCCATTTAGTTAATCTTAGTTAATACCAGATTATAGTCAAGTTGGCAGTCAAGAATAACCATCTCATACCCGAAAATAAGAGAGGGGCTCATCCAAATACAAAAGGTGTAAAGTATCAAATAGCACAATATAAGAACATTACCAGTGTCATACATAGTTAGCACACTAAATATAGCAAAACAAAGTATATTGAGAGCTCTAAGATAGAAACACCAAGTCACAGACCCAACAAGTAGCAGCTGTTTTTTCAGCAAAAACTTCAAAAGCCAAAATAGAATAATAAAGTGTAAAACATTACAGCTTTCAGCCAAGACTACTGTGCCTAGAAAAAATATGTCAGAATTTGTGGAGAAAGAAATATTCCATGATAAAAGCAGACTACAGTAATATATAACTTTTAACCATCTCTGCAGAGGATGCTGGAAGTAATTCTTCAGACTGACGGGAATGATAAACACTTCAAAAGTGATAAACACATAGGGAAAAAAACAGATGCTAGAACAAATGAATTTTAAAACACCAAACTCACCTAATAAAAATAACAGAACTTAATTTACACTTTTCAGTAATAACTCTATACTCTAATGCTTGTAATCCTCTGTAAAGTGACACAGATTAGCAAATTTGATTAAAGAACAAGATATATTTTCTTCTTCCAACATACATGTCAACAATAAATAAGATTTTTATGGTAAAAGTATGAAAACTAGTATTCCAAGCAAATGAAACTAGGAAATAAGAATGCATCTCTAACAAAATAGACTCCAAACAAACTAGTCAAGACAGCTAAAGGAACTTCTTACTGTTTAAAGAACAATCAGGAAGATACAAAAATTTTAGGTACAGGTGCACCAAGGTTCATATGTACTAGGTACAAAGTCAAAGATTAGCCCCAATACAATTTTAGTGGGTGACTCTCACCAAGAGATTATTCTGATAAAAACTAAGAATCAGATTTAAATGACATTATAGAAAAAATTAATTCCATAAAAACACTGCATAATAGACACTTAAATATCACATGGAACTTTCTGTAAAATAGGTCACACATAAGGACACAAAGAATGTCTCACCAAATAGAAGAAAACTGAGATAGTCTCTTGTATTCACAGTAGAACAAAGCTAGAAATAGAAAAGTTTGTTAAATGATGGATCACTAAGAAAATCAAACAGTTCCTAGAATTTAATAAAAAAAAAAAATGAAGCCTCAACACACCAAAATCTAGTGGGATACAATGCAAGCAGGCTCCATTATTACTGTGGAGGTTATTATAAATCTCAACACAGAATTTCCATATGACCCAGGTATTTGGTCCATGGACATATATACCTAAAAGATTCTATATCCTATCACATAAATGCTTGCATGTCCATATTTATTGCTGCTCAGTTCATAAGAGAAGTGGAATCAGCCTAGATTTTCATTAACAGATGATGGATAATAAAAATATTACACACAGTGGAATTTTATTAAGCCATAAGGAAAATGGAATTGGGAAATTTGTAAGAAAATGAATTAAACTGGAAATTAAGTAAGGTAACTTGGGTTCAAAAAGATAAACACCACGTGTTCTCTCTAATTACACTCTTAGCTTCTAACTTTCATGTATATGCATCTATGTGGAAGTAGGTACATGTAGATTGCAGAAAACTAGATATGAGTTCATGGGAGAGGGTTTCTTTAAGAAGGGAGGGTAGACCATATATGATTTGAAAGTGGAAGGCTGGATACTGGGAGTGAGAAGGTTTAATTGGGGAAGGGGAATAGGGAGATAGAAGAGAAGATTGGGTAAAGGTAGCGTCAGACAAAATCAAAGGTATATGAGGAGGCAATAAGAAAATCTGATACTTAATAAGATAATCAAAAATAAGTTGTTTTTTAGCAGAAGTACCCTTTGTGGATAAATAAAACTGTCCCCCAAAGCCATAGGTTATTAAAAAGAATTACAGTGCCAGATTGGTGACTACAGAGACTCATAGATGTCAATTATCTATGAGTTGTTGGTCAAAGAAGATCCCAGAAGACCCCAAACAGTATAGGCGACTGTCACTCCCTTTGGTGGCCCATCAGAACTAGGTGATAAAAAAACTATTGCTGGAAACATCAAATGCTTTGGTCCAGGGCCTAAAGAAACCAAGCTGGCACTGGGCTAGAAGGTCTTCCCTGCTGCTTAGCCCTCATTGTTCCAGGAGTTGCCATGAAGACTTGTTATCAGTAGCCTTACTCACCTATAGACTTTGAACTCAGTAACTCAGTCAAGATGAACCAACCGGTTTAATAGAGGTCAGTCTGTTGTGGATGGCTTTCTTTTTTTTTTAAATTTATTGATATATTTATTTATATTTCAAATGATTTCCCCTTTTCTGGACCCCCACTCCCCGAAGAAGGTATATTCTTTTGTTTTAGGATGAAATGTTCTATAGAGATCTGTCAAATCCATTTGGCTCATAACTTCTTTTAGTTTCACTGTGTCTCTGTTTAGTTTCTGTTTCCATGATTTGTCCATTGATGAGAATAGGAAATTGAAGTCTCTCACTATTGTGTGAGGTGCAATGTGGGCTTTGAGCTTTAGTAGTATTTCTTTTATGAATGTGGGTGCCCTTGCATTTGGAGCATACATGTTTAGAATTGAGAGTTCATCTTGGTAGATTTTTCTTTTGATGAGTATAAAATGTCCTTTCTTATCTTTTTTGATAACCTTTGGTTGAAAGTCAATTTTATTCGATATTAGAATGGCTACTCCAGCTTGTTTCTTGGGACCATTTGCTTGGAATTGTTTTTCCAGCCTTTTACTCTGAGGTAGTGTCTGTCTTTGTCACTGAGTTGCATTTCCTGTATGCAGCAAAATGTTAGGTCCTATTTACATATCCAGTCTATTAGTCTATGTCTTTTTTATTGGGGAATTGAGTCCATTCATATTAAGAGATCTTAAAGAATAGTGATTGTTGCTTCCTGTTATTTTTGTTGTTAGAGGTGAAATTGTATTTATGTGGCTATCTTCCTTTCGATTTGTTGAAAGAAGGTTACTTTCTTGTTTTTTCTAGGGTATAGTTTCCCTCCTTGTGTTGGGATTTTCTATCATCCTTTGTAGGGCTGGATTTGTGGAAAGATATTGTGTAAATTTGGTGCTGGTTCAGCTGGAGATCAGAATGTAGAATAAGAATGCAAATTGATCCATTCTTATCTCTTTGTACAAAGCTCAAATCCAAGTGGATCAAGGACCTACACATAAAACCAGATACACTGAAACTAATAGAAAGGAAAGTGGGGAAAAGCCTGGAACACATGGGCACAGGGGAAATTTTCCTGAACAGAATACCAGTGGCTTATGCTCTAAGAGCAAGAATTGACAAATGGGACCTCAAAAAATGACAAACCTGTAAAGCAAAGAACACTGTCAATAAACAAAACAGCAACCAACAGATTAGGAAAAGATCTTTACCAGCCCTACATCTGACAGAGGGCTAATATCTAATATATACAAAGAACTCAAGAAATTAGACTCCAGAGACTCAAATAACCCTATTAAAAATGGGATGCAGCCAACCATTGGACTAATCACAGGGTCCCCAATGGAGGAGTTAGAGAAAGGATTGAAGGAACTGAAGGGGTTCAGCATAGGAAGAACAACAATATCAACCAATCAGAGATCTCAGAATCTAAACCACCAGCCAAGAAGTACACATGGAGGGACCCATGGTCCTGACCATATGTGTAGCAGAGGATGGCCTTGGCAGGCTTTAGTAGGAGAAGAGGCCCTTGTTCCTGGGAAGGCTCAATGCCCCAGTGTAGGGGAATGTGAGGGCAGGGAGGAGGTAGTTGGTGGGTGGGTGGGGCACACCCTCATAGAAGCAGAGGTAGGGGGATCAGATAGGCGATTTCTGGGGGTGGAGAGGGAATTGGGAAAGGGGATAACATTTGAAATGTAAATAAATAAAATATCCAATAAAAATGGGGTACAGAGCTATATAAAGAATTCTCAGCTGAGGAATACCAAATGGCTGAGAAACTCCTAAAGAACTATTCAACATCCATAGTCATCAGGGAATTCCAAATCAATACAACCCTGAGATTCCACCTCACACTAGTCAGAATGGATTAAGATCAAAAACTCAGGTGACAGCAGATGCTGGTGAGGATGTGGAGAAAGAGGACCCAGTTATATTACTCCTGGGCATATAACCCAAAAGATATTCTAACATATCACAAGGGGTATGTCCCATTCTTAGGATTAGTTGGCCAACACAAAAGCAACTGAGTGCTATATTTTTAGACTGTAGTTTTGTTTCTGTCCTACTGGTCTTTTTTTGCTTGTTTATTTTCATTTCATTTTTTAAAACAGTCTTGCTAAGTTGCACATGTTGTTCTTGAACTTAAGATCCCTCTGTCTTAGCATCTTAAGTATATGGGGATACAGGTCTACCCGACATGACTATTAATTTTTATATTTGGTGGATTTTAGGATATTAAGTCTATCTTTAGAAAACTGGCACTATTATCCACTTACTTGATTCTTGTTTTATAACCAGCAATTATTTTAGAGTTTATGCTATATAGGATTTAATAGTTATTAGCAGAATAAAACTATCACACAATGTATTCTTTAATAGCAAATTTTAAAGTGTTGTCACAGTGATTTCCTTTAGATTTGTAACAAAGGGTTGCTTGGGTTACTTTAATGTTCTGTTTAATTAATAGGCATTAGGGTACTAATTTTTCTCATACTAATTAAGGTAAAACTACAAGTACAGTTTTCCCTTGACTTAGAGAATTTTAGAGTCTTTATTGTTACCTGTTCCTTTTTATGACTAGCACACAAAAAGTTACCTGGTTCCGCATTAGTGGAGTTTAATTACTATGAATTTGTTTATTCTTGTTTTGTCTTAAGGTTCATACAACTGTCGGTATGAATCAAGGTCACTATCCAGTAGATGGATTCATCAAAGAAGATTCTTCTCTGGAAGCATTGCCACCTAAAATGTATGTTCTTGTGTGCATTTACTTTAGCACTTTAAAGCTCAGTGTTAAAACTTTAGAATTATTGATTAACTGTGACTGTTGCATGTGTTTCTGGCCTGTTGTTTCTAGAGTGCTACTTAAGTTCATTGATTTGTCTTGACTGGTATGGATCTCACTCCATAAAAAAGCAGCACTTTGCATACACATAAAAGATTGCAAGAAAACCTTGAAACGGGAGACTGAGAATCCAGAATTAGCTAAAATATTGCAGCTGAATGATAGTAATTTGTAAAGAAAAAAGAACTTCTCTGTTTATAGTAAGAATGGCAGTACAATATGAGGTAAAAGATGATTGGAGAGATAATTTATAAAAGGAATTAGAGCAACTTTTGAGTTCTCTTATTTTTTTCCACCTTTCTATGAGACTTGGCCTTTGAATTAGATATTTTTAGTACCATATAGTAATGGGGTTTATTATACTTTCATATGTGCATATATTTTATCATATTCACCCCCTTTTAAGCATAACTGAGTTAGACACAACCATTATGTTATTTTTTATGGCCTTAACCATTTACCGTTTCAAATAAAAAATTACCCTGCTAGTTTTTATTATATGTAAGCACACTGTAGCTGTCTTCAGACACACCAGAAGAGGGCATCAGATCTCTTTATGGATGGTTGTGAGCTACCATGTAGGTGCTGGGATTTGAACTCATGACCTTTGGAAGAACAATCGGTGCTCTTACCCACTAAGCCATCTCTCCAGCCCACCCTGCTAGTTTTTAATCCTGTTAAAGAGCACAGAACCATCTTGCTCCTCTCTATAACCCAAGAGCAATGCAAAGAACAAACAAGTAATATTTGTTAGATAGAATCTGTATATTTATATTGTATAATTATTTGTGAATTCTTACATTAGTCTAAATAATGTTATCTTTAAAGCTGAGTTTTTGTGGGAAAAGACAGATAAAAATTGGCTTTTCAACTTTTTAAGTGATAAAGAATTTACATAATAGCTATCTTAGGATTACTATTGCTGTGATGAAACTCCATGACCAAAGTGACGTAGATAGGACAGGGTTTTCTTTCATCTACAGTTCCGTATCACAGTTCCTCATTAAAAGCAGTGAGAGCAGGAACTCAGGCAGGGCAGGAACCTGGAGGCTGGAGCTGATGCCAGCACACCAGCTTTCTAGAACCTCACTTATATTTATATAGATCTTCACTTTTTAAAGCATATTTAATATGATAGGCACTCTAGAAATAAAAAATAGGGGTTTTCAAGGAGCTGTCTCATTTTGGAACTAATTTCATAAGTAATGCCAGGTAAATTATCCAGGTTTCTAATACTGTTATTCATTTACCTCCTACAGATTCTCGCTATCCCACTATCTTCTATGCCTATAACCTGTCTTCCATTGTACTGCACCATTAATTCTCTTTTTTCTCTTCCCCTCTCTCTCTCATTTCACTTCCTACTCTCCTTGCTCTCCAGTTATCATGGACTGCCCAGTTCAAATCCTAAATTCTTTAAATTGAAGTACTTGATTTTCATTATACTACCATAGTTTTACTTTCAGACTTTGATGAGTTATGGACAAAGTAAAAGAATGATTCTAGTTGTACCTTTGGGTAGAAAATCTCTCACCTGAAGTTAGACATCTAGTTGTTAACAGACACAGTACTTCTCTCAACTCCTGTAAATATAATTCTCCAGTCACTTTCTCCATGAGTCCTATGCAAATGATGAGACCAGAACTTTAGGAACCATTGTGATTCGATGGCCATAGATCTGTCTCCATGAAGTAACCATTTTTATCAAATTTGGGGTTGCCATATTTGGACATTTGCAAAAGTCCAACAGATAATGTATTGGGCAGTGTGGAGTGAGTTTAAACAAAGAGTGTAGGATTATGGTAATGAAGAGAGCTCACTCCCAGAGGAGGCAGCATTGCTCCTCCATTCATGCCAATCAGCCCTGATAAGACCATTCAGTGCTTTCAGAGATTTTGCTTTCCTCCAAAGATCTTTATTTCATTTTGAATTTTCTGACTTAAAACATTAATACAAGTTAATGAAATCACACTTCTGTTTATATGTATATAATGTCTAGTAAAAGTTAAAATTTTTGTTCTAAATGACCAGTTTTTAAATTAGACATTCTACATAAATTTATATTAGAACCTTCATTCTTAAATGTAATTTTGTTTAAACAGTTTTATATATAATTTTCTAGTGTGGCATTTTGAGGTTTCTGAGATAGGGTATCACGTTACCCAAACTTGTAAGGAAAGGGAATAGGCTCTGTCCTAATACCCCTTCTAACAATTTAACAAAGTAAGTTATTGATCATTTTCTGTGGACCATGTGTACTGTGCTGTGTAATCCTTAACAAAGGCCACTCTTAATAGCTGATTTGTCTGCATGGAAGTACTTCTTACAGTGCTCCTCCATGGTTTCTGCTTCAGGTGTCTTCTTTAGCTCCTGTCTTTATCTCCCTCAGTGATGGGCTATGTATGACCTGTTAGCTAGCATAAGTACCCTGAGTTACTTTTTGCTTATCACAGCCACAGAGCTACATACAGTACATAGTCACACTAGATTTGTTTGTATTGTCCAGCTTTTATTTTCTTACTTAATTTTGTCCCAAAGAGCTTCTTAACTATTGAAGTATTTCAATAAAATCTTTATAACCATTGTCAAAAAACTACTTATTTGAATGCATTAATTATTTTAATTGATGAGCTTAAAATATCTCAGACATTATTAATATTTTACCCCAAAATACCAAGAAAGGTGAATAGGAAATTAGAACATGGTATAAGGTATTACTTTTAGGAATTTGCTTAAGTCAAATTTATATTAAAATTATATGAAAGTAATTTTTATTTATAGATTGTTGATTATTGAGAACATATTCTTATAAGTCATCATCTGAATTATTTTTGATAGAATAAAAATGAGAAGGCCATGGAGATTATATCTGTGCTTGTATTCCACATAACACATTTGATTTCTTTTCAGGGTAAATAACTGCTCTTCAGCTCTTGAAAAGACAGTGGACCAGCTGATTATTGATCTGGAACATTCGTCCTCCATACATAGGAATGTTTCAAGCCCATCAGCTGTAATGTCGGTATGAAACATTGGTCATGAAGTATTGTGAAACAAAACATTTGGCTTTATGTTAGGTAGCTGACTTTTCTTCTTAGGATCCCTACAATTATGGATTCCTTTAGAAGCTTAAAAGGAACAGATAAACCTACTCTCCTTACTTGAATTTTTTTGCTTTGCTGTCTGATTGAACAGTTTTAGCGTGTTTTTGTTACAAACCTGTTTGTAAATCTCTCTTTTCCTGAGTCATATTTTGGCTGAATTGATTTCAAAGTTCCTAATACTTCCCTGAATATAGCTTTCTCCTCTGTGAACCTAGCTACTTAATCCAAGTTCACTGAAATATTGCAGTTAATTTTTTCTAAATTCTGAATATAGTTTTTTAGTTATTTCAGTGACAACCAAGAGGCCTAACTGCATTTATTATTGATAATGATATTGTTTGTTGTTGAAGATTAAATTTTACCTACTACTATTCTGAATAATGTTAATGATAAACATTTACTTACTTTGAGCTTAGAGAACAGACTCTAAAATCTAAGTTAAATATGTAGCTTTTTTGTTAAAAAAAAAATTAATGGTCTGGAAGAGGGGCTGAAGTCTGAATCTTATTCATTATCTTTTGTTTTAACTCTAATTAAAAGAATAGGACCTTATGTTGCTCAAGCTGGACTTGAATTCACTATATAGCTCAAGATGATCTCATCTTCCTGCCTGTACCTGCCCCAAATGCTGTGGTTACAAATGTGTTACCACATCTATCAACTTAAACTTTTTTAATTTTTTAAAATTTTTTATTTAATCATTATTTTACACTCCACATTTTATCGCCCTCCTGGTCCACCCTCTGACTGTTCCCCATCCTACCTCCTCCCCACTTCCCTGTCTCATGAGGATGTCCCCACCCTCCTACCCTACACTCAATCAGACCTCTAAACTCCCTGGGGCCTCCAGTCTCTTGAAGATTAGGTGTATCTTCTCTGACTGAACCCAAACTGGGCAGTCCTCTGCTGTGTATGTGTTGGGGGCCTCATATCAACTGGTGTATGCTGCCTGGTTGGTGGTTGGTGGTCCAGTATCTGAGAGACCTCAGGGGTTCAGGTTAACTGAGACTACTGGTCCTCCTACAGGGTTGCCCTCCTCCTCAGCTTCTTCCAGCTTTCCCCTAATTCAACCACACGGGTCAGCAGCTCTGTCCATTAGTTGAGTGTAAATATCTGCATCTGACTTTTCAGCTGCTTGTTGGGTCTTTTGGAAGGCAGTCATGCTAGATCCCTTTTTGGGAGCACTCCATAGCCTCAGTAATAGTGTCAGGCCCAACTTAAACTCTTAGCAGAGACATATTTATAATCATCTTTTCCTAAAAATTGTGTATATACTTTTTTCCTTGATACATTTTTCTGAGATAATTTTAAATTGAAAAATGGATTCAAAGTACAATTTTATGTTAAACACTATCTTTATGGTAGCCTTAGTGGTACATATTTGTACTGCCCTCACTTGGAAGAGTGTGGCAGATGGCTCATAGATCACTAAGGATGGTGGATGGTAACACTATAAAGACAGGGCAGAGGGTTATTGCAAGTTTGAGGACAGCCTGATCTCCATAAGTGAGTTCCAAGCCAACCAGAAACACATAGTGAAAGACCCTATCTCACAAAGTGTGTGAGTGTATATGTATGTTTATGGGGAGAAGATCTAAAATGGTATGACAAAATGTTCATAGTTTCTACTGGCTGAGGTTGTAGCTCAGTGATCAAATGCTTGACTAGCATGCCTGAGACTTGGGTTTTGTATCCATATTAATGGAATAAAATTGTTAATTATTTTTATTTCTTAAATAGGTGTGATTAGAAGTATTTTTAGGGCTGGTGAGATGGTGCAGCAGATAAGAGCACTAAATGCTCTTCTGAAGGTCCTGAGTTCAAATCTCAGCAACTACATGGTGGCTCACAACCATCTGTAATGAGATCCGACACCCTATTCTGGTGTGTCCGAAGACAGCTACAGTGTACTTACATATAATAATAAATAAATCTTTGGGCTGGAGTGAGCAGGGTCAAAGCAGGGCCCAACCAAGCAGGCCCGAGCTAGTGGGGCCAGAGCAAGCAGAGGTACTGAGTTCAATTCCCAGCATCCAAATTGGTACGACCACTCTGGAATTCAGTCTGGTGGTTCCTCAGAAAACTGGGCATGTCACTTCTGGAGGATCCTGCTATACCACTCCTGGGCATATACCCAGAGGATTCCCCAGCATGTAATAAGGATACATGCTCCACTATGTTCATAGAAGCCCTGTTTATAATAGCCAGAAGCTGGAAAAAACCCAGGTATCCCTCAATGGAGGAATGGATACAAAAAATGTGGTATATATACACAATGGAGTACTATTCAGCCATTAGAAACAATGAATTCATGAAATTCTTAGACAAATGAATGGAGCTGGAGAACACCATACTAAGTGAGGTAACCCAGTCTCAAGAGATCAATCACGGTATGCACTCACTAATAAGTGGATATTAGTCTAGAAAATTGGAATACCCAAAGCATAATCCACACATCAAATGATGTCCAAGAAGAATGGAGGAGTGGCCCCTGGTTATGGAAAGACTCAGTGCAGCAGTATAGGGCAATACCAGAACAGGGAAGTGGAAAGGGGTAGAGGGGGAAACAGGGGGAGGGAAGAAGGCTTATGGGACTTTCAGGGAGTGGGAAGCCAGAAAGGGGGAAATCATTTGAAATGTAAATAAAAAATATATCAAGTAAAAAAATAATCCCAGCAACCACATAATGGCTCTCAATCATCAGGATAGCTACAGTGTACTCATATACATAAAATAAATAATTAAATAAATCTTTTTTTAAAGAAAGAAATACTTTTATTGTTGTTTCTTGCTTTTACACTTCTGTGGTAGATTTTGTTGTATTTGTAGCCAAATAATAGCTCAAGTTTTTGCAACTAAAATGTATCTAAGCATCTATTTTGTGTTTTATATTTGTATATGGTTCCCTCTCTTCTTAGGAGACGGAAGAAATTGATGAAGCACTGAAGATAGCAGGCTGTAATTTTGAACAATTAAGTAATGCTATAAAAGTAAGCATTTTGAGTAAATTCTACCAGGAGATAAAGCATGACCTCTTTATGGAAAAAAACTACTTTTTAATAAACTTTATTATAATAAGCTTGCAAATAAAAACCATCATGGACCAGAATTCACCAAATCTAAAGTCTATACAAATCACTGAACTTCTGTACAGTTAATTCACATTATATTTTATACTTTCACTATTGATATGTTTTTATATACTTATCACCAAAAGTCTGTGGCCAAGTTAAAACTTAAAAAAAAATTAGTTTCATAACCTCATCCATAACTTATGTCCATTGCCTGAATTCAGTCCTCCTTTATTCCTTACTATTTACCATTTCTTTTTTCTCTCATACATGCTATACTATACACAAATACACATATTTGTATACATACATAAATATTATTGGCTATGTTCTACATATGAGTGACAACATGTGGGTGGTTGTTTTTCTTTCCAAGATGGTATAACCACAGTTAATAAGTTCTAAGCCCACTCCTTTCCTCTTGGTGGGGGGTATGTTTGTGTGTATGTGTGGGTCAGTATGGAGGCTTGAACTTAAAGCTTGGTTCATGTGAAGCAAACACTCTCCCACAATCTAGAACCCCAGCCAACATGACCTCTCTAAACATGTATATTTGCATGGAGATCACTGAGGTTAGTTAATAACAGAGAAACAGGCAAAAGAATTGAAAACTACCTTTCCCCCATGACCTGCCAGGATTATGTTTGTAGCATTGTTATTCTAAGAAGCTTAGTAAAACCAGAGGTTTTGAGGAATCAGAATATGTACTTTCTGTGAACTGAATTTTCATATTTGCTGATACCAGTTACAGATAGCTTCTTGGTTAAGAATAGGAACCTTTGTCCACATCTCCTTCTCAGTGTTGGGGCCTTGTCTTGATCCTGTGCAGGTCTTTGTGTGTTGCCACAGTTTCTGAGTTCATAGGTACATTAATCTTTGTTACTTCTAGGAGACCTTTTTCCTTGGAGTCATCCATTACTGATGGCTCTTACAGTCTTTCTGCCTCCCCTTCCACATAGATAGCTGAGTGTCGGTAGTAGAGGGGTTGTTGAAGACATCCCATTTAGTACTGAGTGTGCCAAAGTGTCTCACTCTCTGCACATTGTTCAATTGTAGGTTTTTGTGTTCCCATTTATTGCAAGCAGAAGCTTTTCTGAAGAGGGCTTTGTGAAGCACTAATTTATGGATATAGCAGTATGTCATTACAAGTCATTTAATTGCTGTGTTCCTTTATCAGAATGATTAGTAGATTTTTCTCTAGAGCCCATGACCTATTTAATCTAAAGCTCTTGGCCACTTAAGCAGTATCACATGAAGTTGGCCTTAAATCCAATCAAAAGCAATTGGTTTCTCCCATAACATCTATACCACCAATGCCTTGCAGGTTACTGTTGTAGGTCATAGGATTTGTGGCTGGGTAATATGATGATAACCTTTTCCCTTTAGTTTTATGTAGAGAACCTTCCAGAATCATGAACACTAGTTAATTGGGATGAAGTTTCTAGTTAGGCACCAGCTCAGCATCTCAGTGTTTGATAACATAGGTAAGCATTGTCTTCAGTAAAAATGCCTTACTGTCATGTTCTAGAGAGCATCTGGCAATAGCCTGTGATGCTCCTTTCCATAGAGCCCCTTTGGCCAATGACTCAGCAGATGCAACCCGTTCTTAGCACTGGAAGTTTTACTTGGTTTAATAGAGTGTTTAGTTGGGGCATTGTCTCCCCTTATTTGATGACTCCATTTATATTTCTTTCATACATGTATATGTTTTTAAAAACTTCTGTTGTAATAGGTGCCCATACAGTTTTACAAATGGCTTTTCTTACTAGTTGTCCTTCCCCATATTCCTTTACCCTTTTCTTCAATCTCCTTCCTATTTAATTCTCTTATTCCAGTTTCCCCATTTTTTTCTCCATAACTCTGGCTTATATTTCCACCTTCTTGGGAGATTCTCTCCTCCCCACTAGTACTTTACTAGGAACTATTTGGATTGTCACAAAATTTGAAAGCTTAAACGATAACATTCACATATAAGAGAAAACATACAGTATTTGTCTTTTGGGGTCTGAATTGCCTCACTCAGTTTTTTTCTGTTTCCATTAGTTTACCTACAACAATCATAATTTCATTTTTTAGCAGCTGAATAATAATCTGTTGTATAAGTGTAATACAGTTTCATTGTCTATTTGTCAGTTGACATACATCTAGGCTGTTTCCAATTTCTGGCTGTTATGAATAGAGCATCAATGAAAATGAATGGCCAAGTGTCTCTGTAGTGGGAGGTAGAATGCTTTGGGTGTATGCCCAAGAGTAGTATAGCTAGATCTTGAGATAGATTCCTTCCCAGCTTCCTTAGGAAACACCACACTGATTTCCATAGTAGCTGTACAGTTTACATTCTCACCAGCAATGACTGTTTCCTGACAACATGTGCTATCATTTGTTTTATTGATTTTGCCCATTGTGATTGGGGCAGGATAAAATCTAAAAGTAGTTTTAGTTCACATTTCCCTGATGGCTAAGGATGTTGAACATCTCTTTAAGTATTCTTAGCCATTTCATCTTTTAAGAATTCTATTTAGTTCTGTACTCTATTTTTAATCAGCTAGTTTTATTTTTGGTTTTTTGGATTTGGTTTTTTCGAGACAGGGTTTCTCTGTATAGCACTGGCTGTCCTGGAACTCACTCTGTAGACCTGGCTAGCCTTGAACTCAGAAATCCACATGCCTCTGCCTCCCAGAGTGCTGGGATTACAGGTGTGCGCCACCACCACCAGGCCAGCTAGTTTTCCTGATGTTGCATCTCTAGATCTTTACATGTTTAAATACTAATTATGTAATTATTAAAGATCTTTTCCCATTCTTTAGGCTGCCACTTTTCAGTGTCCTGAGGTTCAGTTTCTTAATTGTTGGTCTTAGTGTCTGTGCTGTCAGTGTATTGCTCAGAATATACTTTGCAGTGACAACAGGTTCAAGCCAGCGCTTCACTTTCTCTTCTATCAGATCCAAGGTATCTTGTCTTATGTTGAAGGTCTTGATATGTTTGGAGTTGTGTTTTGTGCAAGGTAATAGATATGACTCTGTTTTCATTCTGATACATGGAGCTAGCTATCCAGCTTGACCAGTACCATTTGTTGAAGATGCCGTCTTTTCTCCAGTGTGTATTTTTGAATTTATCAAATACCAGGTTATCCATATATGTGTAGATTTATGTCTGGCTCTCCAGTTCAGTTCCATTGGCCACGTGTGTGTCTGTTTTTTTCAATACCATTCTATTTTTGTTACAGTGCAACTTGAAATCTGAGATGGTGATACTCCCATGAATTGTGTTTATTATTCAGGATTGTTTTAGCTATTCTATCTTGTGTGTGTGTGTGTGTGTGTGTGTGTGTGTGTGTGTGTGTGTGTGTGTGTGTGTTTCTATGTGAACTTGAAAATTACTTTTTAAGTTTCCATGAAGAATTGTCCTGGAATTTTGATGAGGGTTGCATTAAATCTGGAAATTGCTTTTGGTTGGAAGACCATTTTCACAATATTTGTCCTACTGACCCATTAGAATCTTTTCATATCCTTGTGTTTTCTTTGATTTCTTTTTTCAGTGTCCCAAAAGGTTTTTATCATAGAAGTCTTTCTCTTATTTGGTTAGAGTTATCTCCAAGATTTCTTTGTTTTCCTTTCCTTTCCTTTCCTTTCCTTTCCTTTCCTTTCCTTTCCTTTTTCCTTTCCTTTCCTTTTCTTTTCTTTTTCCTTTCCTTTCCTTTTTCCTTTCCTTTCCTTTTTCCTTTCCTTTCCTTTTTCCTTTCCTTTCCTTTTTCCTTTCCTTTCCTTTCCTTTTTCCTTTTCTTTCCTTTCCTTTCCTTTCCTTTCCTTTCCTTTCCTTTCCTTTCCTTTCCTTTCCTTTCCTTCTGCTGTTTTCTTTCCTTCCTTCCTTCCTTCCTTCCTTCCTTCTTTATTATTAGATATTTTCTTCATTTACATTTTAAATGTTATCCCCTTCCTCATCTCCCCTCCAAAAACCACCTGTCTCATCCCCCCTTCCCCCTGCTTACCAACCCTCACACTTGCTGCTTCCCTTTCCTGGCATTCCCCTATACTGGGGCATCGAGCCTTCACAGAACCAAAGACCTCTTCTCTCATTGATGACCGATAAGGCCATCCTCTACTACATACAGAGCTGGAGCCATGGGTCCCTCCATAGTGGTTTAGACCCTGGGAGCTCTGGGGCTACTGGTTAGTTCATATTATTGTTCCTCCTATGGGACTGCAAACTCCTTCAGCTTCTTGGATCCTTTCTCTAGCTCCTTCATTGGGAAATCTGTTCTCAGTCCATTGATTGGCTGTGAGCATCCACATATGTATTTGTCAGGCACTGGCAGAGCCTCTTAGGAGACAGCTATATCAGGCTCCTGTCAGCAAGCACTTGTTGGCATCCACAGTAGTGTCTGGGTTTGATAACTGTATGTGGGATGGATCCCCAGGTGGAGCAGTCTCTAAATGGCCATTCCTTCAGTCTCTGCTCCACACTTTGTCTCTATATCTCCTCCCATTGGTATTTTGTTCCCCCTTCTAAGAAGAACTGAAGTATCCACATCTTGAGCTTCATGTGATCTGTGAATTGTATCTTGGGTATTCTGAGCTTCTGGGATGGCTTCCTTCCTTCCTTCCTTCCTTCCTTCCTTCCTTCCTTCCTTCCTTCCTTCCTTCCTTCCTTCCTTCCATCTTTTCTTAGGGCTTTTTGAAAGGTATTGTTACCTGATCTATTTTCTCAATATGTTTGCCTTTTGTGCATAGGAATGCTACTAACTTGATTGTGTTGATTTTGTATCCTGCTACTTTGCTAAAAGTGTTTATCAGCTCTAGATGTTTCTTGCTGGGGTTTCTAGGATCTTTTATGTTTAAAATTGTATCATCTACAAATAAAGATACTTTGACTTCTTCCTGTCCTATTTGTTTCCCCTTGATCTTCAGTTATCCCATTGCTTTGACTAGGGTTGTATTGTTTATATTGACTATATTGTTAATATAGTACTATATTGAATAGGTATGAAGAGAGTTGTCTTAGTTAGGGTTTCTATTGCTGTGACAAACACCATGACCAAAAAAGCAAGTTCTTAGACTTTCTCATTGCTCTTCATCACCAAAGGAAGTCAGGACAGGAACCCAATCAAGGCAGGAACCTAAAGGCAGGAGCTGATGCAGAGGCCAAGGAGGATGCTGCTTACTGGCTTGCTTCACTTGGCTTGCTCAGTCTGCTTGCTTATAGAATCCAGGACTACCAGCCCAAGGATGGTGTCACCCACAATGGGCTGGGCTCTCATTGATTACCAATTGAGAAAATGCTTTATGGCTGGATCTTGTGGAGACATTTTCCCAACTGAAGCTTCTTTTTCTCTAATGACTCTAGCTTGTGTCAAATTGACACACAAAACTAGTCAGAACATGAGTGAACAGCTTTGTTCCTGATTTTAATGGAAATGCTTTGATGTTTGTTGTGGGCTTGCTATAAAGTGTTTTTATGAATGCTGAGGTATGTCTTTTGTATCCATAATCTCTTCAAGACTTTTATCATGAAGGGATATTAGATTTTACCAAAAGCCTTTTCTGCATCTAATAATGTGCTTGTGTAGGGTTTTCCCTTTCATTATGTGTATTTGGTTGATTATATTTACTGATTTGTGTATGTTCATCTCTTGGATGAAGCCAACTTGATCATGGTGTATCTTTTTTGATGTGTTCTTGAACTTGGTTATATTCAATTTTTTTTGCATTCATGTTCATAAAATGTTTTGGTCTATAAATTTTTGGAGGATCTTTGACTGTATCAGAGTTATAGTGACTTTGTAAAAATAATTAGGAAATTTTCCTTAAGTTTCTATGTTGTGGAATAATTTGAGGACTGTTGGTATTAATTATTCTTTGAAGATCTGGTAGAATTCTACACTGAATTCATTGGGAGACATTTAATTAATGCTTCTATTTCACTAATGCTGTTTAAATTGATTGTTCTTGGTTTAACTTTAAAAGTAGGTCATTTATATCAAGAAATATATCCATTTCTTTTTGGTTTTACAGTTTGGTACAATACAGATTTTTAAAGTATGGCTTTTATGATTCTCTGAATTTCAACAGCGTCTGTTATAATAACTAATTTTAGTAATTTGGACCTTCTCTCTTTTTTTTTTTAGTTAATTTAAGGTTTTGTCAATTTGTTTACTCAAGGAGTCAAGTCTTTGTTTCATTGATTTTTTTTTTATTGCTTTTGTTATTATTTCTATTTTGTTTATTTCAGCCCTGGTTTTGATTATGTTTGTTCATCTACTCTTTTGGGTATTATTACTTCTTGCTGATCCAAAGCTTTCAAGTATGCCAATGTGAGATCACTTCAGGTCTTTTTGGTGTTGTTTTGTAGGTTGGGTATGCTGTAGTTTCCTTCTCGTTAAATTCTAGACCAGTTTTACTTTCCTTCTATTTTCTGGTTTGTTCCATTTCCATGAGTTTGTAAGATTCCTGCTGTTGATATCCAGCTTTAATCTATTGTGGCCTCTTAGTGTAGAGGGTGTTATTTTAATTTTCTTATATCTGTTTATAATTGTTTTCTTTTTATAGTTTTATGCGCTGCTGAAAAGACAGTACAGTCTTTAGTGTTCTAGTAGAATGTTCTGTAGATGTCTGTTAGGACAATTTGATTTATGACATTATTTAATTCCAGAATTTCTGGCTTTGTCTGGATGGCCTGTCTATTGGCAAGAGTATAATATCAGTGACTACTACTGTGTCAGGGAGGTCAGTATATAATTTTTAGCTGTAGTAGTGTTTTGTTTATGAGTTTGAGTGATCTTATTTTGGTGCTTAAATGTTTAGAATTGCAGTGTCCTCACAGTAGATTGTTCCTTTGAATATGTAGTATATGCTTTCCTATCTTTCCTGATTTGTGTTTGCCTGAAGTCTATTTTGTTAGGTATTAAAATAGCTACATCTGCTTGCTTATTGGGTCATTTTTCCATCTTTTTTACTTTGAGGTGATGTTGATTATTGATGTCAAGGTGTGTTTCTTGGAAGCAACAAAATGATGGATCCTATTTCTCATCTAATCTGTTAGTCTGTGCCTTTTTATAAGGAAATTAAAATCATTAATATTGAGAATTATCAATGAACGGTTTTTATTGATCCTGTTATTTTATTATGTTTTCCCTTTCTTTGGATTTGCTTTTCTGAGAATTTATTATTTTTCTGAGAATTTATTATTTGTGTTTTCTTGGGTATAGTTAACCTCTTTAGGCTGAATTTTTCATTCTAGTGTCTTTTGTGGTTGGTAAATACAAATTGCTTAAATTTTTTATTTTAATGATTGTAAATAAAAACCAGTACAAAAATGGTTTGTTGGAATGGTTTTCTTTCTGTGTTGATTGTGATTGATAGTTTTACGGGGTGTAGTAGTCTGGGCTAGCATCTGTGGTCTCTCAGAGTTTACACAACATCCATCAGAGTCTCTATTGAAAAATCAGGTCTTACTTTAATGAGCCTGTTTTTAAATTATTTTGTCTTTTTCCCTTGCAGCTTTTAGTGTCCCAGCTTTGTTCTGTTCATTTACTATTTCAACACTATGTGTCATGGGAAATCTCTTTACTGGCTCTATTAGTGTTTTGGGTTTTTTGTTTTGTTTTGTTTTGTTTTTGTTTTTGTTTTTGTTTTTTTTACCATAGTAGGTACTGCCGTTTTTAGATTGGGAAATTTTTCTTCTATGATTTTGTTAAAAATATTTTCTGTGCCATTGCCTTGGGTTTTCCTCATTCCTCTCCTGTTTATTCATAGGTTTAGACTTTTCATAGTGTCCCAGATGTTTTGTGCCTGCTTTTCTAGGTTTCGTATTCTCATTGGCTAGGCTATCCATTTCTTGTATCTTGTCTTGAGTACCTGAGATTCTCTCTTCCATGTCTTATAATCTGTTGGTGAGGCTTAGCAGTGTGGTTATTTTGTTTGATATCCTAAGTTTTTCATTTTCAGTTTTACTTCATTGAGGGTTTTTTAAGTAATCTTATTTTTACTTTCATGTCTTAAAATGTTTTCATTATTTCACTCAATTGTCTGTATTTTCATAGTCTTCACTAAACATTTATTCTAGTCCTCTTTATGGCACTTGGACATGTTCCAAATTGCTACTTTGGAGTCTTTGTGTTGTGTTTAAGCTAGCTTACATTTTTGGGGGCCTGTTACAATGGGTTACTGGCTTCTGAAGGAGGCATATTATCTTGACTTATTTGTATTTTTGCACTGTTATCTAGGACTCTGGGTTTATGACATTTTAGGTGTTTCTTGGTATAGATATCACAATTGTCCTTGTTGGATAGGTGTTCATTCTTTGTTTGCTGCTGGCCATTTTGGATCCTAGGCAAGTATGGTAGCTCTAGGGTCCCTGCTAGAGAGTAGGTCTGTAGGTTTTACAGAGGAATAGAGGTGGGCTAAAAAGAAAGGCTAAGAAGAGACATAGGGAAGAGCTAGGGAAACCTTGGTCTGCATCAAAAAGCAGAGTTCCTGGAAATGGAGGTAGTGTAGGAGGAGGGGCTCCTGCCTGCAGTAGGACTAAGTAACTCTGGATACAGGGATGAAAGAGCTAAGGGACCCTGGTCTGTACCAAGAACTGAAATGTGTTCTAACTTTGTTCTGGATGCTTGTTGGTTTTATACTTTAGAGAATCCTGCTGTAGAGAAAATCAGTGGTCCAAAATGGCTTTTGCCCTATAATAACAAAAAGGGATAAGAAAAAAGTTTATAAAACCTACCTGTAGATTTTTAGGTGTTAATTGTTTTTTTTTCTTTGTTTTGTCAATTTATTAGTACAAAAATGCCTACAAGATGTGATCTTACTAACAAGGGCCAGAGTATAAAGTTGAACTTAATGGTTTCTTTTGTTTATTAACACCTCTGTGGCTGTTTGGGAAAGTCTAGAAAGTATCTTTTATATTCAGCGTTATATTGGTGATACAATTACTATAAAATAAAAATACAGGTTAGTTCATTAAAATATTTCTTTTCCAGATGCTTGATAGCACACAAGATCAAACAAGACATGAGACACATAGTCTTACAGAGATTGTGGAGAAACAATTTGATACACTTCTTGCTTCTCTTGATTCCAGGTAATAACTTAAAAATACAGATTGAATGAAACTGAAGTTCTTAACATTAACTTCTCACTCTGTTCCTTTGTTTAGACAGAAGTAACATGTTACTTTAAAACAAGCTTGGAGGTAATGGGTGAGTTGTGAAGACTGATTTCCAGCTAGGTGCAGTGACTCATGCCTAAATTATAGCATTCAGGAGGGTTTCTGTGAATTTGAAACCAATCTGGGCAACAATAAGAGACACAATAGAAAGAAACAAAAAGACTGACTTTGACTTAAATTCAAGTGAAAACTTTTTATACTTCCAATATTTTGTCTATCTGCTTTTTAATTCCAAAGCTAAGCTAACTTTAAAGTTAACAAGATTCTTTCATTGTCTTTGTTCCCTGCCCCTCATAGCTCTTGCTCTCCCATGCATGCGCCTGTGTGTATGTGTGTATGCGTGCATGTGAAAATGCAGAATCACTGTACTATACCCTAGGCTGAGCTCAAACATATGATCATCTTGCTCCAGTTTTCCAAGTGTTATTTCACGTCTAAGCCTCCACATTTTTTTCTTACAGCAATTAACAAAGAAAAATATTTTTCATAGCCTAACTCATATTGTAAAATTCACATATTTGGAGAAATACAAACCACTTTTTCTTCTACACAGGCCTACCATTTTCTCATATGTGATTAAAAGACTCATATGAATCATATATGTGATTCAAAATCACAAATGTGATTCTTGAAATCACATTTAAAGAAACAGGCTCATGAAACTTTTGATATGAACAAAGCAATATACTTAGTAATGTCATTTGTCCATTTGTCTCTACACCATTGCTTAATCTCACATTTTTATGGCATTTTATGTCCTGTGCATAAAACATTTGATTTTCCCTCCTTTGGTGCTAGAGATTAGACCCAAGACATGCACAAGGTTGGCAAGTGTTCTGCTATTGAAATATGTACCTCGGTGCAAGCATTTTTTTATGAAATTCAACCGATTTGTTACTTCTTTTGTTGTAGTTAATCTAACAAAAGAACTTACATAAGTCAGGCAGGAGCCTGAGGCAGAAATCTTAGAGAAAAGCTGCTTGCTGGCTTGTTCTTTGGCTCAGCTAGTTTTCTTACACAACCCAGGCAGCCCATTTGCCCAGGGATGGTTTTGCCCACAGTCAGGTGGATCCTTCTACATCAATCATTAATCAGGATAACCTCTCACGAACATGGCCACAAGCCAGTCAAGGCAGTTCCTCAACTAAGATTCTCTTTGCTGGTGACTCCAGTTTATGTCAAGAAAAACCAACAAGCACACTTGGGTTACTTTGGATGTTGTTTTAGTAACTTTTCTATTGCTGTGTAGAAATACCATAACTGAGACAACTGAAAGTGGTCACTTTGCCTACAGTTTCAGAGGGTTAGTCCATATCATGGTGGGGAGCAGGCAGCGAGCAAGCAGCAATGGTTCTACAGAAGTAGCTGAGAACTCTATGTGATCTACAGGCAGCCCACTGAGAAAGACTGGGCCTAGCCTGGGCCTTTGACACACCTTCTCCAGCAAGGCCACTCCTCTTAACCTTTCCCGATAGCTCAGAACCAAACATTCAAATATATTAGCTTATGGGAGCCATACTTCTTCAAACCACCACAGATATATACCCAAGAGTATTGTAGCTGGGTTGTACGATGGTTTTATTTTTGTTTTTCTGAGAAACCTTTATACTAATTTCCATAATGGGTGGATTCATTTACATTCCCATCAGCAGTATATAAAAATCCATCTTTCCTTTACATCCTTAACAGAACTTGTTATTTTCTTATTGATAGTCATACTGTCTCTCATTTCTTTCTTTCTTATTTCACTAATTTTTTTTATATTTTATTCAATATATTTTTATTTACATTTCAAATGATTTCCCCTTTTCTGGTCCCCCACTCCCCGAAAGTCACATAAGCCCCCTTCCCTCCCCCTGTTCTCCCACCCACCCCTTTCCACTTCCCTGTTCTGGTTTTGCCTTATACTGCTACACCTAGTCTTTCCAGAACCAGGAGCCACTCCTCCGTTCTTCTTGTACCTCATTTGATGTGTGGATTATGTTTTGGGTATTCCAGTTTTCCAGGCTAATATCCACTTATTAGTGAGTGCATACCATGATTGATCTTTTGAGACTAGGTTACCTCACTTAGTATGATGATCTTCAGCTCCATCCATTTGTCTAAGAATTTCATGAATTCATTGTTTCTAATGGCTGAATAGTATTCCATTGTGTATATATACCACATTTTTTGCATCCATTCTTCTGTTGAGGCATACCTGGCTTCTGGCTATTATAAATAGGGCTGCTATGAACATAGTGGAGCATATATCCTTATTACATGCTGGGGAATTCTCTGGGTATATGCCCAGGAGTGGTGTGTCTGAGTGTTTGTACTGCATGTATGTCTGTGCGCCACGTATACACAGTACCTACAGAGTCCAGAAGAGGGCATGATATTCACTGGAACTGGAGTCACTGGTAGTTGTGAGCTTCCATGCGAATGCTGAGCATCAAAGCTGTGTTTTCTGGAAGAGCAGCCAATGCCCTTAACCTCAGAACCACCTCTCCAGCCCTTTTCTGTATATTTCTCTTCTTGGTTACATGATTCTTTCTCTGTCAACAGATAGACTGTGTGGGTTTATTTTAGATGAAGTTGGTTTGTGTAGCTATCTCTGTCTCATCAGATTTTAGAGATTTGGGGGGGGCATTTATTACCTGTTTATTTTGTAGTGTTTTCCTATTTCTTCAGATCTTTCTTCTCCTTATTTTTGTCTGCCTATTGATATGTTACAAGTCCTGGAATCTCTCTTCTTTTTAAGTTTTTCATTCTTGTTTTGTTTTGTTACCCCAAAACAATTTTAATTGTCTTGTCTTCTAAGTTTCCTGATTCTTGGTTCTACTTCCTCTGCTTTGTTTGTTTGTTTGTTTGTTTGTTTAACAGCTTCTTGTTGTACAATCCAGATTGGCCTAAACTCACCATGTAGCCCAGGCTGACCTTAAACTCAGAATCATCTTGCCTCAGATGCTGGGATTGCAGGCATATTCCACCATGCCCAGATTTCTAACTCAGGATCTAATGCTAAGCAGTTGTTCTATCCCTGAGAAAATTTGCTGCCATGATTCCTTTTCTTGTTCTTTTTGTCTTGATATTAGAATTTTATTCTTAGTCTGCCCTCCTAATTTCTTCTGATTCTTTGTTCATGTATTCCTTTGTTTCTTTGAACATGTTTAAGACAACTGTTTCAAATCAGTCTATAAAGTCCAATGCCTGTGCTTCTTCAGAAAGTCTCTACCACTCTGTTTTCTTCCTTTGACTGAGCTATATTATATTATAGTTGTTATTCATATGCCTGGTGGGATCTATGTTGAAACTTGGGGCTGGAAAACTAGCAACCTTTCTCAGTCTTTATAGTCTGATTCTTGCTGGAACATTCTTCATAGAATAGCTGGCACATTTTGAGCCTTGTGATTGGTATAAGATGAAAGCTAAAGGTCTGCTCATGTGTGGCCCAAGAAGGTCAGCTTAGCTTCTCCTTAGTTTCAAGTTATATATTGTATGTCTACCTATAATCTCTGACCCCTATGAAAGTGTCTGATTGTAGCCTTCCTGAGCATCCCCCACACTTTTCTACTGTTAAGACCTAAACAAAAGATCAGTTCTTTCAGACAGCACAAAACACACTTAACTAGTGTCATAGTCTAGTCTGGTCTGTTATTCTTCCTCTGGTTGGGGATGAGGAATTGGCAATTGTATTCCTGCTTCCAGAAAAAGACATAAAATATCTTTTTTAAAAATGCTATTTTCTAGAGTTCTCATCAGATGATAATAGCCAGTTTGGGGTTGGGTTGATTTGGGGTTTTTTGTTTGTTTGTTTGTTTGTTTGTTTTGATTTTTTTTTTTTTTGGTTTTTTTCGAGACAGGGTTTCTCTGTATGGCCCTGGCTGTCTTGGAACTCACTCTGTAGACCATGCTGGCCTCGAACGCAGAAATCCACCTGCCTCTGCCTCCCAGAGTGCTGGGATTACAGGTGTACACCACCACCTCCCGGCACCATCACTGCCCGGCAGGTTGGTTTTTTGTTTGTTTGTTTTTGGCTTCTTTTTTCCCTCAGTTTATCCATGGAAGAATGAGACTTTCTCACTCCTTTCTAACGCCATTCCACATAGGTGAGCTTTTAGGAAATTACTACAACTTAACAAAAGGGGCATGTCTCCTTTAAAGAAACCATTCTCAAAAATTATTTATGTATCACCAAATGGTTTGAAGAATATTTACTTTCAAAACCTAGCATATTTTCTTTAGTGTTAGCAGACTTTTTTTTTTTTTTTTTTTTTTGCTAGGGGCTAGATTTGATTTGGAGAAAATGATGAGAGATCATTTTGTTTAATGATTAAAATACTTGAATTTTTCAGTTTTCAGTTCAGACATGTTTAAATTGCTGTAATAAAGTAATTCCACCCTAGAGAAGAGAAAGGATTTGAGTAATGCTATGTAGCTAGTAAATCAACTATTTAATCATTCAAGGGAATATCTTGAAGATGATTGTTAATTGTCATTCAAGTTCTGGTTTGATGCTTTTCTTACATCTCGTTATATGCTCTTCATGCACTATGTCCCTCCGGTAATATTTAAATGTGTGTGGTTAAACCCTGGCAAAAGTGAGTATAGATATCTCTGTAGGGACACAAAAGACCATAGGATAGATACAGAATCTCTCCTAGCTAGGTTGAATGCTCTAAAGTCTTCTCATGTCTATGACATAACTATATCTTTTAAAGTATTTTTTCTGTCTTTAAGGGCTTATTTTTATTTTTTAATTATTTTAAATATTTATTCTTATATGTGTGAGTATTTTGCTGAGTGTATGTATATATACCATGTATATGTCTGGTGCCCTGTGAGAGGTAAAAAGAAGACATCAGATTCCCTGCAACTGGAGTTTAGAGACCTTGTAAGCCATGATGTTGGTGCTGAGAACTGAGCTCAAGTCTTCCAAGAGAACAGAACAAATTATCTTAGCCACTGAGTCATCACCCTAATTACTTTAATTTTTAATATTATATTTTAATTGTTTTTTAATGTGTGAGTACTGGTGATCACAGAGGACACAATGGGGATTCACATCTCCTGGAACTGGAGTTAGAGGTGGTTGTGAGCTGCCTGACTTGGGTGCTGGGAACTAAACTCGGTTGTCTGCAGAAGAGCATATATGTATTTAACAGCTGAGATCTCTCTCCAGCCTTTTTTTTCTTTATTTACATATGGATTTCAATTGTAATTTATTTCAGTTTAATTGAATGTGTCATTTAGCCACCTTATTTATTAAGTTTATCAACTAATAAAATTAGCTTTCACATGTCGTTCAGTTAGAACATGCCTCTTTTAGCCATATTATTTTAATTAAATTCATTATAAGTGAAATGAATCTATTATTTAGTTAAGTTCATTGCTTAGTGAAATTAGGAATACTACTCAATAATAAATTTACATTTATATAAATGCTAGTAAAAAAAATCGCAAAATAACTTTGTCTTAAAGGAAAAAGAGCTTGTGTGAAGAACTTGTAAGACGTACAGATGATTATTTATCAAAATTAGTAACAGTTAAAAGCTACATTGAAGAGAAAAAGAGTGAGTTGGATGCAGCTATGAAGATAGCAAAGGAGCTAAGATCAGCTCCTTCTCTGAGGACCTACTGTGACCTGACCCAGGTAATGTTAGTGCTCCAATGTGCATTAGTGCTGTGTAGCTAACTTTACATACTCTAGAATATGGACTTGATATGTGGGTCTTAAGAGTTTGTTTTTCTAATTGCATTAAACTCTACAAGAACTCCTTGACTTATGATGGGATTATAGTCTAATAAACCTATTATCAAGTTAAAAATGTTTTAAAACAAAATTATTTAATACAGATAACCTACCAAATGACATGACTTAGAAGCAGTGTACTGTAGAAAGTCCACTGCTTATTTGTAATGGTTTATTTTTATCTATCTATCTATCTATCTAGATTTTTGAGACAAAGTTTCTCTGTTTAACAGCCCTGGCTGTCCTACAGCCTGTTTTGTGGACTAGGCTGGCCTCAAACTCACAGAGATCCCCTGCCCTTGCCTTCCAAGCTCTGGGCTTAAAGGCGTGCCCTACTATGCCTGGCTTCCTTGCTTATTGTTAGGACCTTGTGACTCTGCACTGCCCAACTTTTCAAGAAAGGTTCAGCTCACAGAGATTCAAATCAAATTATGCTATCTACTGAATAAATACTTTTTTGAAATATTGTAATATATATAAAAATACATATATTACAATACATATTAAAAATACATATATTACATATTATATATTATATAATACAGAACATTATACATACACACATGAAAAAACTATGGAACTGTCTTTGTTGTTAATCAAAACTACTTAAGTATTTGAATTCTTTATTATGTTTTGTTTTGTTTTTGATACAGTTTCTTTCTATGTAGCTCTGGCTGTCTTAGAACTTGCTGTGTAAGCCAAAGTAGCCTAAAGCACAGAGATTCGCCTCTCTCTGCCATCCAAATGATACTATTAAAGGCAAGCAGTGCCACACCTGGCAGTATTTTGAATTCTAAGACATACACTGTTACGTTCATTTAGCCTTTTAATATTTTTACACTTTAGAACACATAATCTTAAAACAATGTAATTTGACAATAAGGTAAAACTGAGGTTTGTGTTACTTAGATTTTCATCACTATGATAAATACCTGAGATAATCAACTTATGTAGAGGTTAGATAATCAACTTACAAAGGTTTGATTTTGCTCGCAGTTTTGTGAGCACTCATAACTGGTTGGCTCTTTTGTCTAGGGTTTCTAGTGCACACCATGTAGGAGAATACAGTAAAGCAAAACCATGTATCTCATGGCCAGGAAGGAAGGGAGAGGTAGAGATCGGGATCTGACTGTCCTTTTCAGTGACATTATACCATTGATCTAAAACCTCATGTTAGTCCTTACTTCTTGAAGGTTCCTAACACTTTTAGTAGTACCACCCTAGGTCTTTAGAGGACACTTAAGTTTCAGACTATAGAAGAGTTGTAAGACCCTTGAATTAAAGATAAGGACCCATATGAGTAGCAAAAAGAGAGAGAGAGAGAGAGAGAGAGTTTCTTCTCATGACTTTATAGCTGAACTTTTGACTTAAATTTTTAATTGAAGATCCCATTCCTCCAGTCTCCTTATGTACCCAGTGTACAAATCAAGAAATAGTTGTCTCATCCAGTCCTGTTTATAATCTTGGGCCTAGTGAGAAAAATTGTGCAAAATAAAAACGTCTTTCTTATAGCACAAATTGTAAGGACAAGATTAACAAATCCTCTTAGCTAATTCTGCTTCATCCTTTAAGTGTGAGAACCTTCTATTAATCCTTGTGTCCTCAGAGTCTTATTTCCCATAAATGAACAATTCACATGACACACTGAAGTATAGAATTGGAAGCTATTGATTTGTCTCCTGAATTTCCAACTTTAAAGACAGGGTGAAGGCCAGTATCTTCTTGTTGATTCTCCACTAACTGTAATTCTAAAAACAGTATGTCTGTATGCAAGGCTTTGAAAAAAAAACGGTAATAAAATGTGCTGGGTTTGGTTTTTGTTTTTGTTTTTTGTATTTTCGAGACAGGGTTTCTCTGTGTAGCCCTGGCTGTCCTGGAACTCATTCTGTAGACCAGGCTGGCCTTGAACTCAGAAATCCACCTGCCTCTGCCTTCCAAGTGCTGGGATTAAAGGAGTACGCCACCACTGCCTGGCAAAATATGGTGTTTATACTGGGGTTAATTTAGTTAGGAAGATGAGGCAAGAGGAGGAAGAGTTTGATGATAACACAGGTGCATAATGAATCTGGTTAGAACTTTCTGTACTCAGGGTTACACTCTTAATTATTTGGTGGGTCTATATATCTAAATAACTTTGAATTCCTTTAGAGAATTTTGCAAGCATTTGATTTGTTCCCTTTACTTTGAGAGGCCAAAAAGTAACCTTAAATGTATTAATACCTAAAAGATCATTTTCCTTCTAAAAATCCTCTTTTAGCTATATTTTTAATAAAAGAAAATTCATATATGAAGTATACCTCTCTCTTGATTCCAGATTATCCGGACTTTGAAGTTAACATTTGAAAGTGAATTGTCACAAGTTAGTTCCATAATTCCAAGGAACCCCCCCAGGTGAGAATTTGAAATTTTGGATCGTATATGCTTCTCAAAGTGACCAAATTGCAATAATTATAACTTATTTATTATTATAAGTTATTTAAATGCTTTTTAAGTTAGCTAATGTTAGCAACTGTTATATAGGGAGGAAATAAATTTATGAGAATATTTATGTATTATATATTTTAGGTTGAATATAAATTGCAGTGAGGCTATCTGCATGTTCAACAGTATGGGAAAGATTGAATTTGAGGATTCAACAAAGTAAGTATTTTTAAGAATGGCAACATGCTGTTAGTATCTGATAATATCTACATCTAAAAGACAAGTGAGTCTTTAATTTGATTCAAGAGCTAAAATTATCTAAAATCTACATTTCTATTGTAAATTTCTGTTTGTAATACTTTATTAAAAGACCCAAAAGAGATTATTATTAATGATTTACATGCCTTGAATCTCTTTGACATTCATTCAGTCAACAAGCATTGAAAACTGATTTTCGTGCTAGACCCCAACACTCTAGAAGACAGTGAGATAAACAGAGAAATTACAATATATACAAACAAAAAACAGAATGTATAGTGGTTGTGATAGTACATGTAGACAGTAGAGCTGATACAAAGGAACCAAATGGTCATTTCTTCTTGGTACAGTAGAGAATGGGGAAAGATTCTATTTTCACTTACCTAGGGGAAAAATTGACAATCGGAAGAGATCAAATGGAAGATAGGCATCTGAGCACCACGTAGACAGTAAACTAGCATGCCACATTGGAGCACCTGTTACAGTTCCATTTTCTGTGTCCCTTTATATACATAGAAGCTAACTCCTTAAGGCTGTGCTGCTGTGTGGCAGCATTTAAGCTTTGTTTTCTATTTGCATGCTGTTCAGTGTGACAGCTACTAAGCAGGTGTTGCTTAAACTGAACACAAGTTAATTGACACTAAATAAAATGACAGATTGACTTCTTTGGTTTCATAAGCCAAATCTCACTGCTTAGTTGTCGCATCTTAGTATAATCATGCTGCTTTAACAAAATGCCTGAATAAAAATGGCTCCTCAGTCTAGAGTCTAGAAGTTGAAAATCAAGGAGCTGACAGGTTCTCTATCTGATGAGAGTCTTGGTCTCTGCTTCCAAGATGGCAGCTTACTAGTCTAGATTCAGGCCTTAGTGCAAGAAGGGGTGGATAGAGTTGACACTTTCAGTGTTGTTGACAGTTCTATGGGATGGTAAAAACCACCTAGAAGATTTTAAACATGAAAATAACAAAAGTTAGATTGCATTTTTATTTTCATTTTATCTTTATTTTTATGGTATAGTCTGTGTGTGTGCATGTGAGTAAACGTGCCTGTGGAGGGCAGGATAGGAGGACATCAGATCTTCTGGAACTGGAGTTACAGATGGCTGTGAGCTACCTGATGTGGGTGCTGGGAACTGAACTCAGATTCTCTGCAAGAGTAGTAGGTGCTCTAAACTGCAGAACTGTCTCTCCAGCCCCTTAGACTACATTATTAAAAGATAACTCTGGCCACACATGTGCACCTTTAATCACAGGACTAAGGAGGTAAAGGCAAGCAGATCTCTGTGAGTCTGAGATTGGCTTAATCTACCCAGCAAATTCAAACTAGCCAGAGCTACATAGTGAGATAACCTTCTCAAAAGAAGGAAATAAAGAAAAACTGTTTTACCCACACACATACACACACACACACACACACACACACAGAGGCAAGTGTGCACAGATGTACCGATACAGATTTATATTAGGAATACAGAAACAAAAGTAACTTGAGAGGGGAATAACAGGTATGTTCAGTTCCTATTTATTGGCCATCTGAGGAGAAGGTGAAGGGGTCACTTGAGTAAAATAGGTGTAAGGCAAGATCTTGAACTTGATTCTGGATTTACATTATTTATGTTGGTCTTTTTTTCTAATACCCAGACAGAAGTGAGGAATCAAATTGTTTAGAGTAATAATTAATCAAACTGTCCTAGGTACTGTCCTTAATTGTCAGTTTGATACAACCTAGAATCATCTGAGAGATGCCTTAACTGAGGAACTGCCTACCATAGGTTGGTCTAAAAGCATGTCTGTGAGAGATTGCTTTATTAATCAATGCTGAAAGGCCCAGCCCACTTGGTGGCACCATTTCTAGTATGATGGTCTAGAGTTGTATTAAAAGGATAGTTAAGTATGATCCTATAAGCAAGCTAGCAATCAGGTTTCTGCTTCAACCTTTGCTTGGGTTGCCCTGACTTCCCTCAGTAATAAACAGTGACCTGGAAGTAAAGGCCAAATAAATCCTTTTCTCCTCAAGTTGCCTTTGGTCAGAGTGTTTTATCACAGCAACAAGAAAGAAAATTAGTACAAATGGCATTAGACTGAGATAGCCTAGTATCCTCTTTGCCATATGGAACACCTTGCTAGAGAAACACGGCACCACGCCTTTCCACAGGCAGTCTCTTGGGTTAGCCTTGGGAGCTTCCATGGATAATCAGCAACCTTTGTAGGCAGTCTGTTCTTTTAGATATCTTTAGAGCTTGAATATGGTTACTATCAAATATTTTTAAGGTTAAAAACTATCCTGTTTCTATATAAAAAACTTTGCTGATCTTGAGTTGATTTTAAATGACTACTCTGAGTTAAACATTTATGAATGTAAATTCTATAAGCTTTATGTTCTTATTATTAAATGACAAGTTTGCCCAATATAGCAAGTATTGAAAAAAGGTCAAAGGTAGTACTCTTGGAAATACTTAAATCTAAAACAATAAAAAAGTGACCTGAAAAATAAATAACATCTTGATGGTGCAGGGGGAGAAAGGATATAGATAAACAGAAAGTGTGGTGTTGTAAGGAAAGATTAGTGAGAGGGACCTAGTTAAACAGTAAGGTCGGATGAGATTTAGTATGAAAAGGTGTTTCTAGTACAAGGTTGTTTACACACATGGATCCTTCATAAAGGCCCTCCATTCAACTTAGATTAATTTTCCTTAATGTCAAATGCATTCTTTCTGTTGAAAGAGGCAGATAAACATATATTGTTAGTAAATTCAGCTGCCTTTCTCTGATGTTTAAATTGGCCACTACTTTGTTTTGTGAAGAAATGAGATCAATCATGAGTTAACTAAAATGTAACCTTTGGACTCATTCTCTTGCATTTAAATTTTTCTAATTATAAATTTGATAGACTAAAAGTATCTGGATATGAGGACAAGGCAGAAAATAGGAAGTAGAACTGAGGAGATAGCTCAGTCAGTGAAGTGCTGTTGTACAGGATCACCATGCAAAACCAGAGTTGAGATCTCACCACCATGATAAAAAGCTGGGCACCACAGTTGAGTTCCTGGAACTTGCTGAAGCTAGGTTCTGTGAGAGAACTTGTCTCATCAAATAAATAAATAAATGAACAAATGAATGAATGAATAAGGTAGACAACAGTTGATGAAGATACCAGAAATAAATCTCTGGCTTACACACATTTCTTTGGTACACACTTAGACCCTGCCTCAAACAAAACAAAACAGAACAGAACAAATTATCTCAAAGGCTGCTTGGCACTTTAAGTGGTTTCTTTGGGAGTTTGAAAAGGGCCAGAGAATTCTTTTGAGACAGTAACCATGTTCTAAAATTAGATTGTATAATAGGATATACAACTCTTTGAGGTTACCAAAGTCATTGAGTTGTATGGTATGTGTTTATGCTTCAGTGAAGCTGTTCACAGATACTTTGAGGTCACCTACGACTTTGATCTCTTGGTTTGTATCACACTGTCAACTAACCAATGAGAAAGAAATAGTTTGAAGATCAATACTAAAATAGTCCTGCTGTGTATTTTTAAACAGATATTACCCTCAAGAAAATGAAGTTGGACAGAATGTTCAAAAGAAATTTAATAATAAAAAGGAACTCTGTTGTGATGTATACTCATCACTAGAAAAGAAAACGGTAGATACGGCTGTCCCGGCTGATGAAGCCCCTGTACCTCCTTTGCAAGCAGAGGCCCCTGACAGGCAAAAAGGGAAAAACAAGCAACCACAGAAAGAGGTGGTTGTGGCGACATCTCCTAAGACTATTGCTGTACTGCCTCAACTGGGATCCAGCCCTGATGTGATAATTGAAGAAATTATTGAGGAAAACCTAGAATGTGAGTAAAATAAAATAGGAAAGATTTGGTTTTTATGGTTACTATTCATGTGCCTAATAGAAACATGTTGCTCTAATCTTACATTTCATATCCTCATCATGAGTTAGACCTACTGATTCCATGAACCTACCTTCATATATCCTAAAGTTGGAAAGTTGTTTTTTAGCTTATTATTTATCTGTATTGGGTTTTGGAGCACGGGAGGGGTCTCACAGTATAATATGCAGTCTGGCCCAGAATCACTAGATAGCCTACCAGGCTCCAATTTAAAGCAATCCTGCCTCAAGGACTTGAATGCTGGGATTGCTAACATGAGCAACCATGCCTGGCTTGCTTCTTAAAGGCCTGTGTTGGCAAAGGCCTTTAATTCCAGCATTCAGAAAGCAAAAGCAGGCAGATTTCTGTAAATTTTAGACTAGCCCGGTATACATAGTGAGAGCCCTGACCAGACAGGGCTGTCTGCTGAGACACTATGTCAAACAAACACAACAGATATGGGACCTGGAGAGTTGGCTCAGCAGTTAAAGGGTTTATTATTACTGAAGAGGACCATTGAATCTGGGTTTGGTTCTTAGCACACACATGGTGGCTTACAACCATTGTTAACTCCAGTTCCAGGGATCCAACACTGCTTTCTGACCTCAGCAGGCACCAGACACCTACTCATGAATATACATACATGCAGGCAAAACACCAATACCCATAAAAAGAAAATAACATTTTAAAACCTTAATATTTAATATACTTAAAGTATTTGACATTTCATGTTATACATTTAAGCATGATATAAATGATATAAATAATTAGATAAAATTTGTGGGTGCAGTTTTATTATCATTGTTCTGAGACTTAATCTTTTTGGGATTAAACTGTTGCGAATATCATTTTATAACAACTAAATATTAAAAATAGTTTACAGGGTTAGTATTCTGTCCATTCTTAAAGAAGTGGAATGCTACAGCTTTGTGTGATGTTACATTATCAATCTTCTTAAGGACAGTTTGTTTACACTGTTTTACTGGCTGACTTTGCAGACCAGGTTTTTAATTGGAATTTATTTGAAATATTTTAATAGAATTTTAAACACATAGAAAGTAAAAGAGTAAAGAAAGGAGAATAAAAACAGACCTTTTAAAGGGGATAATAGTGCATGCTTGAGAAAAATGTAGGCTTCTCAACAGAGACCCACAATTAAATTTTAAATAATAAAAGACAAATCTTCCCTCTAAATTATCATCATTGATGTAAATGAATTTGGATTACCTATCATGACATTACTTATAAGAAACAATGCCATTCTAGTATTTTACCAATTTAATCACAGCTTCTTAGACACTAGTGTCTGGTCACTGTCAACATTAACAGAATTCTTAAAGTTATCTTATTTTTTTTTTTTAAAGCATGCGTCACAGATGATCTTGTAGAGACTCCTGGATACCCAAAAAAGCCTCCTCAGAAAGAGCAGTCTGCTCCTATTGTATCAAAAGCAGGTATTTGAACAACTGCCCACACGTGATGCAGTGGAGTTTGCTTGCTGTGTAGTGACTGTTTCTTGATATGTAGGAGTACATGAAGAACATTTTGCCATCCAAATCTGTTTCCCTTTTAATGTTGTATGTTTTTATTACCTGAAAAATTACTTTGAAATTGATAGTTTCTCGCAGTTGTAACCTCTGGTTATATAGTTACTTTGGTTCTTCAAATTTAATACCTATTTAAATTTATGATGCAAAGTAATAGATTTTCTCATGACATTCTCACGTATATGTCAATAAACTTTGTCTCATTTGTTCCCCTCCTGCCTCTTGCTTGTCTCTTTCCTCTTCCCAGATGTTCCTCTCTGCTTTCATGTCACGTGTTCCATTATATTCTCTTCCTCTTTTGTACCCTCTTTTAAATCTTACTCTCCTCTAGTTCTTAACCTGTTGGCTTGTATACAGAAGTGCATGTGTGCATGTGCGCATACACACACATTTAAAACTCGATTCTGCATATGAAAGAAAATATACTGTATTTAATTTTCTGAATCTGCATATTTCAGTTGACATGATTTCCAATTCCATCCATTTTCCTACAAATGTCATGATTTCATTTTTCATGACAGCTGACTAAAATTCCCTTGTGTAGATATTTCAGCAAATCTTGTATTAGTTTCTTTCTTGATGCCATGTCAAGATACCTGACTAAAGCAGCTTCAGGATCTCCTCAGGCCCACAGGTAAGGTACAGTTGGCCCATGATGATATAGGGGACATGGCAGCAGAGATCTGAGGACACTGGGTGCATTTTCTCTGCATTCAGGAAAAAGAGAAGACAAATGCTGTGGCTCTACTCATTTTCTTCTTTTTATTCAGTTCAGACCCCCAACCCTGGAAAAATGCCACTAATATTCAGGGTTGGTCTTCCCTCCTCAGTTAAGCCTCTCTGGAATAGCATTGAAAACATACTCAGAGGTTTGCTTAAATCCTGTCAAATTGATTATCAAAACTATTCATCACAGGTTTACCCACTGTCATCTTGAAAACAAAATACTATCCTTGGCCTCAAAAATAATATGCCCACCTCACAATGTAATTAGTCTATTTGTAAAAGTCACCTTTACTATTTAACATCCCCAACACTGTCCAAATGTTCATTTTCTTCTGGGATTTAAGGAAGTGCATTAGTACTGTGAGACTAATATTTTGAACAGGTAAATACTTCTGGTATACATCGTCATAGTATAAGCCTTCCTATTTCAAAAGTAGGGAACATGAGCATAATGTGACGGTTGGCTTAGCTTTGTTTTTGTCCACCTTGAGCAAGGCTCAGCTGGGTGAGAGAAAGTTGAGAAAATAGCTCTATCAGATTGGCATGTGGGCAAGTCTGTGGGGCATTTTCTTAATCAATGATTGATGTGGGAGTTCCCAGACCACTGTGGTTGTTGCTGTCCTTGAACAGGTGGTTGTAGGTTATATGAAATGCAAGTTGAGAGAGCCATGGAGAACAAGCCAGTAAGCCATGGACTCTGCTTTCAGGTTCCTGCCTGGAGTTCCTGTTCTGACGCCCTTCATAATGGATTGTGAGACAGAATAAACCCTTTTCTCCCTAGGTTTCTTTGGTCATGGAATTTATCACAGAAATGGAAATTAGACTAGCAAGGAAAGATTGGACCGATGCAGGACTAAAACTATGTAAGGCAAACATCAAATGCTGTAGCACTGTGCCCAGCACCTGGAGCTTGTAATAGAATCCTGTGGGCCCAGTGGGCTTGAAGAGGGCCCCATGCTTCCAGTTCTGCCTCCAGTAGCACAGAGACCCTCTGTGTCGAGACACCTTCACTCCAGAGTGTCTGCAACTTTCCTTCACAGACATCCTGTTGTCTTGGCATCACTCACATACTGTGGTCTCCATTCCAACTTGGCCTTCCCCTTCATAGGTTTACATAGTGGCCTCCTAGGGACTTGGCAACTCTCTTGAACCTTGGTGAGAGGCTTCATGATCCTATAACCCTTGAATTTTGTTGTGTGCCTGCTAAGCCAGAACCATTTAAACAGCACTGCCAAGTCCTGCTACCATATTGAGATATAATTTGGTACCCTCTCCCACAGCTGTACTGTGTATCTTTACCACAGGATTTTAGAAAACACATTCATAAACAACTGTTTTTCAATAATAGCCCATTCAGTTGTCTTTTAAAAATCGTTTTTCCCTTTTTATTGAAAAATAGATTCTTTTCTCATACAATATAACAGTTGTTCTTCCCTCTACTCTTCACAGTTCCTCCCACCTCCCTTCCCATCCAGATCCTACTCCCTTTCTGTCTTCCATTTCTATTCTTTTCTTTTCTAGAAAAGAATAAACTTCTAAGAGATAGCCATGGAACATAAAACAAAATATAAGATAAAATAAAAACTATCACATCAAGACTAGACTGAGCAACCCAGCAGAAGGAAAACAGGCCCCAAGAGAAGGCACAAGAATCAGAGATCCACTCATTCACACACTTGGAGTACACATAAAAATACTCTAATGAAAGCTACAATTAATACACGAAAGACCTTGTACAGACCCGTGTAGGTAGGCCTGTGCTTGCTGTGTCAGTCAATGAGTTCATATGTGCTTTCCTTAATAGATTTGTAGGATTTTGTTCCCTGATCTCTGAGGAGAGGGGTTTGATATAGACATCCCACTTAAGAGCTGTGTGTTCCAAGATGTCTCTCTTTGTCTCTGTGTGTCTGTCTCTCTCTGTCTCTTTCTGCATATTGTCTGACTGTGGGTCTCTGAATTAGCTCCCGTCTCCTGCAAGAG
Source organism: Apodemus sylvaticus (assembly GCF_947179515.1). Classification (NCBI taxonomy): domain Eukaryota; kingdom Metazoa; phylum Chordata; class Mammalia; order Rodentia; family Muridae; genus Apodemus; species Apodemus sylvaticus. The sequence goes on along the minus strand of NC_067479.1, from coordinate 71,239,026 downwards.
GAAACTTAACTTCTCTGATGACTGAATAAGAGGCTAATTTATGAGCGTAGAGAATGTCATTAGGGGTCATTTTATCACTTCTTATTTTTTAAGACTAGTAGGATTTGGTTTTATTCTAGGTCTTTGGGCTTTCTAGTCTCTAGTTCTTGGTCACACAATCAGTATTGGGTATGGGTTCTATCTCCTGAAGTCATCTTTTACATAAAATCAGTTTTGGTTGCAACCTCCCACAAGATTTTTACCACCACTGCTCTAGCATATTTTGTAAGCAGAGAGCATTTTAGATCAAAGGTTTTGTGGATGTGTTTTACTTTCTCTTTTGGTAGCCTCCAGATTACATTTTTATACCAAAGACACTAGAATAGGTGAAGGTTCTATGTAGGGACCAGCTTAATCATCCTGTGTACAGTGAGTTGTGTTGGTGTTGTCTTCAGTAGTGGGGACTTACTATTAGTTTATAGAGAGAGCAGCCTATAGTCTTGGCAACAGCCTGGGTTGTTTAGTGATTCCCATGGGACCCCTTTGGCCAACAAGTCAATTGGATGTAACCCCAATCCCAGCATTGTAAACTTTGGTGACAAAAATGTCTAGTTGTCTCCCCCATTATTTGGAGACTTCATTAGGATCACCTTCATATATTTTAGGAAGTTACCACTGTGCTACAATCCCTCAAATGACCCTCAGTTCTAGCTGGCTCTCGCTGCATTTCCTCCTCAACCCTATCTCTCCTCCTTTCCCTCCCCACCTGATTCTTCCATTCTCATCCTCCCAGTCCCCTTGATTTTCAATTATTTAATGGCTAATATCCATATATAAGCAAATACAGACCAAATTTATCTTTCTGTTTCTGGATTACCTCAGGATTTTTTTTCTAGTTTGATCTATTTGCCTGCAAATTTTATGAGGTCACTTTTAATAGCCAAATAATACTCTATTGTGCAAATGTATCATACTTTATTTATCATTTTGTTTATGTACATCTAGGTTGTCTCCAGTTTTTGACTATTATAGAGTAATAGTAAACATGGTTGAACAAGTGTCCTCCTGGTAGGATGACACATTCTTTGGGCATATCCCCAAGAGTGGTATAGCTAGATATTGAGGTAGATCAATTCCCAATTTTCTGAGGAACTTCTATTCTTATTTCCATACTGGCTACATGTACTGACTGATTTTGGGTGTCAACTTGACACAAGCTGGAGTTATCACAGAGAAAGGAGCTTCAGTTGAGGAAATAACTCCATGAGATCCAGCTGTAAGGCATTTTCTCAATTAGTGATCAAGCGGGGAGGGCCCCTTGTGGGTGGTACCATCCCTGGGCTGGTAGCCTTGGGTTCTATAAGAGAGCAGGCTGAGCAAGCAAGGGGAAACAAGCCAGTAAGAAACATCCCTCCATGGCCTCTGCATCAGCTCCTGCTTCTTGACCTGCTTGAGTTCCAGTCCTGACTTCCTTTTATACAAATTTGATTCCCACTACCAATGGATGAATGTTCCCCTTATTCTACATCCTTACCATCAACTTGTGTCATTGATTTTTAACTATTCTAACAGGTGTAAGATGGAATGTCAATGTAGTTTTGATTTGTATTTCCCTAGTAGCTAAGGGTGCTGACTATTTTTTTGACTGTCAGCCATTTGAGTTTTCTCTATTTTGAATTCTCTATTCAGATCTATACCCCATTTTTAATTGGATTATTTGGGGGTCTGATATCTAGTTTCTTGAGTTCTTTATATATTTTTGATATTAGTTCTCTACCTGATGTGGGGTCAGTAAAAAATCTTCTCCTATAGACTGTCCTTTGCCTTATAGAAGGTTTTCAGTGCCATGAGGTCCATTTATTAATTGTTGATCCTAGCACCTTAGCTGTTGATGTTCTGTTCAGATGGTTGTCACTTGTGCCAGTATATTCAAAGCTATTCCCTACTTTTTCTTGTACCAAGAAAACGTTTTCTTTTGAAGTCTTTGATCCATTTGTATTTGAGTTTTGCACAGGGTAATAAGTATGGATACAGCTGCATTCTTCATATAGATATCCTGTTTGACCAGAACCATTCGTTGAAGATGCTGTCTTTCCCCCCATTGATTTATGCCTTTGTCTTAATTTTATTCCATTGGTCAACATAACTTTTTATGCCAGTACCTGTGTTTTTTATTACTATAGCTTTGTAGTAGAATTTGAAATCAAGACTGAGACCTCCAGAGGTTCCTTTATTGTTTAGGATTGTTTTAGCTATCCTGGGGTTTTGAGTTTTTGTTGTTTGTTTGTTTTTCCATGTAAAGCTAAACATTGTCCCTATTGTCCAGATGCCTCTTGCTTGCTAGGAGGAAGTGTGGCGCAATAAACTTCTATTGAACCAAGAGAAGAGAATTAACACTCACAGAAAGAAAAACTTTTTCATAAGTGAATATGCATAATCTCACATAAATTCATACACAACTTCATGCATGCAGAGTTCTCATTTATAAATTTCCACACAAATTGAGCTAGGCCCAGCTTGTATGCATTCTCACAATTACATACTTACACACACATCCATACTTACATATGCATATGGAGCAAAAGACCAAGCATGGGTGCAAAAAGACCTCACTCGTTCTGGATGTAAAGTGAGCTCCAATCTTTATTGCACAGAGAAAGAAAAAGCTTCTACCCTTTTAATGCTAAATGAATTAAAAACCATGTTTGTAAGAAAAAAAGGTTTGTTTCTTTTAATAGGACTAAGCCTGCCTTGTCCTTACCATGGGACCTGTTCTGTCCCGTGGTAAGGAGAAGCCGGCCTGCTCCTTCTGCTCTCTGCAGTATCGTTTTTTCCTCTTTAACTCTGCATTCTGCACATTGCTCTCTTAGGTTTTTTTTTTTTTTTTTAATGTTGCCTATAGTTTCTAAGTTAGTTCCGCTGCCAGTCTCCCAAGTGTCACAAGTTAATTGATCTTAGATGGCAACCAGACTTTCTCCTACTTAGAGCACATTCCAAGAGGTTGTAGAACAACTAAAGGTCATAAAAAGTTCTGCTCTGCATTCTCCTTCTAATCTTGTTCTCTTCCTACTAAAAACTTCTCAGTTCAGTTCCTCTCTCCGCTCAGTTCTTCTCATCTCTGTTCCTCTCACCTCAGTTCCTCAGTTCTGACTCTTCTCTTTGTCCTCAGCCCTTAAACATCTTTCAGAATACATGATCACATGTTACAAAGTTCATCACAACCTCACACAAAAATTCAAACCATAAATTGAAATAGAAGTTTGCAACAGAGAATGTTTACATGCATATCCATTAGGAGGAATTATCTAGCTAAACACCCATCACCTGTCTCAGCTTCCACAGATTCACTTAAAGTTTAAATCCGTAACTAAGTTATAGTGAAGTTTTGTATAAATAAGCCCAGTCAATATTTTATCTTCTGTCCTAGCACCTATAATAAATCCTAGTTCCCTTTTTATGACCTCTAGTTGTTTTACAACCTCTTTGAATGTGCTCTGAGTAGGAGAAAGTCTGATTGCCATCTGAGATCATTTAACTTGTGACACTTGGGAGACTGGCAGAATTCTCATTGCAGTTTTGACTATCAGAAAAGGACCTAATAGCAGTCCCACTATAAAAGAGCTTAATAATCACAGATAATAGTTTTAGGAATTCTTATAGGATTATCATTAAAACTTAAGTCATCTGTTTGTCTACATAGCATCACTATAAGACAGTACATCTTTGAGGATCTGCAGAGATCTGCTCCAAAAGGTGTGCCATTACTTATTGATTATTATATATGTTTAATAATAACAGGAAAAGCATATTAATAGGAATCTTTCCTAAAATGAGTCCCTCACAGCCTTGCTTAATGAGGACTCTCCTGTCGCAGATTATATAATAATCTGAAGCAGGCCATTTCAGGATGATCACCTGCTAGGATATTAGCTTGTCCCATTATGGCTCCTGACAGATAATGTATTTTTTCTTTCAGTTTGTTTTATGTGGTAGATTATATTTATTGATTTTCATATATTGTACTATCTCTGTATCTTTAGGATGACACCTACTTGATTATGGTGGATGGTCTTTTTGGTGTGTTCCTTAATACAATTTACAAGTAGTTGATTATTTTTGTATATATGTTTATAAGGGCAATTTATCTGTAATTCTCTTTTTGTTGAGTGGTAATGTGGTTTTGGTTATCAGGATAACTGCGGATTCATGAAATGTATTAGTCAGTATTCCTTCTGTTTTTATATTGTGGTGTAGTTTGAGGAATATTGGTATTATTGAAAGCATAGAAGAATTCTGCATTGAAACCATCTGAACCTGGACTTTCTTTTTTTTTAAAGTTTGGTTAGAAAACTTAATGACTGCTTCTATTTCACTAGGAGTTTTAGGTCTGTTTACATTGCTTATATGATCTTGCTTTAACATTGGTAAGTGGTACTTTACCAAGAAAATTAATCTTTTTTTTAGATATTCCAATTTGGTGGTAAATGTCATAAAAGTATGTCCTTGTGATTCTCTGGATTTCTTCAGTGTCTGCTGTTATGCCCCCCCCCCTTTTCATTTTTGATATTGTTCATTTGGAGATTATCTACCTTTTAATTAATTTGGATAAAGATTTGTTTTTCTGAACAAACCCAATTTTTTGTTTCATTGATGTGTGTGTGTGTGTGTGTGTGTGTGTGTGTGTGTGTGTGTGTGTGTGTGTTTCTCTTTATTTTCTGGACCAATCTATTTGGTGTTTGTTGCTCCTTGTACCTTTATAGGCATCTCCTTTAAGCAAGGAAATTTTTTTTTTAATTTTATTGAAAATATTTTCTAGGCCTTTGAGCTGGGTTTCTTCTACTTCCTCTGTTCCTATTATTCTCCTAGCTTTGGCCTTTTCATAATGTTCTAGATTTCCTGTATGGTTTGTGTCTGGAGTTTGTTTGTTTAGATTTAACATTGTATTGTACTGATGTGTCCATTTCCTCTATCGTGTCTTTAGTACCTGAGACTCTTTCTTTGATCTCTTATGTTCTTTTGGGGAAGCTTGCCTTTGTGGTTCCTGGTTTCTTTTTTGTTTTGTTTTGTTTTGTTTTTGTTTTTGTTTTTTGTTTTTTCTCAATTTTATTATTTTCATTTAATATAGTCTTTATTTACATTTCAATCAATTTCCCCTTTCCTGGATCCCCTCTGCACGAAAGTCCCATAAGCCCTCTTCCCTCCCCCTGTTCCCCAATTCCCCCCTTCCTCCTTCCCTGTTCTGGTACTCCCCTACACTGCTGCACTGAGCCTTTCCAGGACCAGGGGCCTCTCCTTCCTTCTTCTTGGGCTTTATTTGATATGTGAACTGTGTCTTGGATATTCTAAGCTTCTAGACTAATATCTACTTATCAGTGAGTGCATACCATGAATGTTCTTTTGTGGGTTACCTCACTTAGGATGATATTCTCCACTCCATCCATTTGTCTAAGAATTTAATGAATTCATTGTTTTTAATGGCTGAATAGTACTCCATTGTGTATATATACCACATTTTCTGTATCCATTCCTCTGTCGAGGGACATCTGGGTTCTTTCCAGCTTCTGGCTATTATAAATAGGGTTGCTATGAACATAGTGGAGCATGTGTCCTTATTACATGCCAGGGAATCCTCTGGGTATATGTCCAGGAGTGGTATAACGGGATCCTCCAGTAGTATCATGCCCAGTTTTCTGAGGAACCGCCAGACTGATTTCCAGAGTGGTTGTACCAGCTTGTAACCCCACCATCAGTGGAGGAGTGTTCCCTCTTTCTCCACATTCTCTCCAGCACATGTTTTCTCCTAAGTTTTTGATCTTAGCCATTCTTACTGGTGGGAAGTGAAATTTCAGGGTTGTTTTGATTTGCATTTCCCTGATGATTAAGGATGTTGAACATTTCTTTAGGTGCTTCTCAGCCATTTGATATTCCTCAAGTGAAAATTCTTTCTTTAGCTCTATACCCCATTTTTTAATGGGATTATTTGACTCTCTGTAGTCTACCTTCTTGAGTTCTTTATATATCTTGGATATAAGCCCTCTGTCAGATGTAGGGTTGGTAAAGATCTTTTCCAATTTTGTTGGTGGCCCCTTTGTTCTTTTGACAGTGTTCTTTGCCTTACAGAAACTCAATAATTTTATGAGGTCCCATTTGTCAATTCTTGATCTTAGAGCAAAAGCTCTAATAAGTGTTTTGTTCAGGAAATTTTCCCCTGTACCCATGTCCTCAAGGATCTTCCCCAGTTTCTTTTCTATTAGTTTCAGTGTGTCTGGTTTTATGTGGAGGTCATTGATCCACTTGGAGTTGAGCTTAGTACAAGGAGATAAGAATGGATCAATTTGCATTCTTCTGCATGCTGACCTCCAGTTGAACAAGTACCATTTGATGAAAAGGCTGTCTTTTTTCCACTAGATGGTTGTAGCTCCTTTGTCAAAGATCAAGTGACCATAGGTGTGTGGACTCATTTCTGGGTCTTCAATTCTATTCCATTGATCTACTTGCCTGTCACTGTACCAATACCATGCAGTTTTTTTTTTTAATTTTTTTATTCCATATAATTTATTTACATTTCAATTGATTTCCCCTTTTCTAGTCCCCCACTCCCCAAAAGTCCTGTAAGCCCCCTTCTCTTCCTCTGTCCTCCCACCCACCCCTTCCCACTTCCCCATTCTGGTTTTGCCGAATACTGCTTCACTGAGTCTTTCCAGAACCAGGGGCCACTCCTCCTTTCTTCTTGTACCTCATTTGATGTGTGGATTATGTTTTGGGTATTCCAGTTTTCTAGGTTAATATCCACTTATTAGTGAGTGCATACCATGATTCACCTTTTGAGTCTGGGTTACCTCACTTAGTATGATGTTCTCTAGCTCCATCGATTTGCCTAAGAATTTCATGAATTCATTGTTTCTAATGGCTGAATAGTACTCCATTGTGTAGATATACCACATTTTTTGCATCCACTCTTCTGTTGAGGGATACCTGGGTTCTTTCCAGCATCTGGCAATTATAAATAGGGCTGCTATGAACATAGTAGAGCATGTATCCTTATTACATATTGGTACAGTGACAGGCAGGAGGATCAATGGAACAGGATTGAAGATCCAGAAATGAACCCACACACCTATGGCCACTTGATCCTCGACAAAGAGCCTGAAAACATTCAATGGAAAAAAGTTTCCATTTTCAACAAATGGTGCTGGTTCAACTGGAGGTCAGCATGCAGAAGAATGCGAATTGATCCATCCTTGTCTCCTTGTACTAAGCTCAAATCCAAATGGATCAAGGACCTCCACATAAAGCCAGACACTCTGAAGTTAATAGAAAAGAAACTGGGGAAGACCCTTGAGGACATCGGTACAGGGAGAAAGTTTCTGAACAGAACACCAATAGCGTATGCTCTAAGAGCAAGAATTGACAAATGGGACCTCATAAAATTACAAAGTTTCTGTAAGGCAAAGGACACCATCAAGAGGACAAATCGGCAACCAACAAATTGGGAAAAGATCTTCACCAATCCTACATCAGATAGAGGGCTAATATCCAATATATATAAAGAACTCAAGAAGTTAGACTCCAGAAAACCAAACAACCCTATTAAAAAATGGGGTACAGAGTTAAACAAAGAATTCTCACCTGAAGAACTTCAGATGGCGGAGAAGCATCTTAAAAAATGCTCAACTTCATTAGTCATTAGGGAAATGCAAATCAAAACAACCCTGAGATTTCACCTTACACCAGTCAGAATGGCTAAGATTAAAAATTCAGGAGACAGCAGGTGTTGGAGAGGGTGTGGAGAAAGAGGTACCATGCAGTTTTTAACACTATTGCTTTGTAGTACTGCTTGAGGTTGAGGATACTGATTCTCCCAGAAGTTCTTTTACTGTTGAGAATAGTTTTAGCTATCCTGGGTTGTTTGTTATTCCAGATGAATTTGAGAATTGCTCTTTCTAACTCTATGAAGAATTGAGTTGCGATTTTGATGGGGATTTCATTGAATCTGTATATTGCTTTTGGCAAGATAGCCATTTTTACTAATTAATCCTGCCAATCCAAGAGCATGGAAGATTTTTCCATCTTCTTTGGTCTTCTTGTATTTTTCTTCAAAGACTTGAAGTTCCTGTCATTCAGATCTTTCACTTGTTTGGTTAGAGTCACACCAAGATACTTTATATTTTTTGTGGCTATTGTGAAGGGTGTCATTTCCCTAATTTCTTTCTCAGCCTGTTCATCTTTTGAATATAGGACGGCTATTGATTTGCTTGAGTTAATTTTATAACCAGCCACTTTGCTGAAGTTGTTTATCTGCTGTAGGAGTTCTCTGGTGGAGTTTTTTGGGTCGCTTCAGTATACTATCATATCTGCAAATAATGATAATTTGACTTCTTTCTTTCCAATTTGTATCCTTTTGACCTCCTTATGTTGTCTAATTGCTCTAGCTTGAATTTCAAGTACTATATTAAATAAATATGGAGAGAGGGGGCAACCTTGTTTAATCTCTGATTTTAGTGTCATTGTTTCAAGTTTCTCTCCATTTAGTTTAATGTTGACTACTGGTTTGCTGTATATTGCTTTTATTATGTTTAGGAACGGGCCTTGAATTCCTGTTCTTTCCAAGACCTTTAACATGAAAGGATGCTGAATTTTGTCAAATGCTTTTTCAGCATCTAATGAAATGACCATGTGTTTTTTTCCTTGAGTTTGTTTATGTAGTGGGTTACATTGATGGATTTCTGTACATTGAACCATCCTTGCATCCCCTGGATGAAGCCTACTTGATCATGGTGAATAATCGTTTTGATGTGTTCTTGGATTCGGTTAGCAAGAATTTTATTGAGTATTTTTGCATCAATATTCGTAAGGAAAATGGTCTAAGGTTGTCTTTTTTGTTGGATCTTTGTGTGGTTTGGTATCAGCGAAATTGTGGCTTCATAGAACGACTTGGGTAGTGTTTATATTTTGTGGAATAGTTTGAAGAGTATTGTTATTAGTTCTCCTTTGAAGGTCTGATAGAATTCTGCACTAAAACCATCAGGTCCTATACTTTTTTTTGGTTGGGAGACTATCAATGACCATTTCTATTTCTTTAGCAGTTATGGGACTGTTAAGATTGTCTATCTGGTTCTGATTAAATTTTCGTAGTTGGTATCTGTCTAGGAAATTGTCCATTTCATCCAGATTTTCCAGTTGTGTTGAGTATAGGCTTTAGTAGTCGGATATGATAATTTTTTGAATTTCCTCAGTTTCTGTTATTTCACCCTTTTAATTTCTGATTTTGTTAATTTGGATACTGTCTCTGTTTTCTCTGGTTAGTCTGACTAAAGGTTTATCTATCTTGTTGATTTTCTCAAAGAACCAGCTCCTGGTTTTGTTGATTCTTTGTATAGTTCTCTTTGTTTCAGCTTGGTTGATTTCAGCCCTGAGTTTGATGATTTCCTGCCTTCTACTTCTCTTGGGTATATTAGCTTCTTTCTGTTATAAAACTTTCAGGTGTGCTGTTAAGCTGCTAGTATATCATCTCTCCAGCTGCTTTTTGTAGGCACTCAGAGCTACAAGTTTTCCTTTTAGCACTGCTTTCACTGTGTCCGATAAATTTGGGTATGTTGTGCCTTCATTTTCATTAAATTCTAAAAAGGTTTTGATTTCTTATTTCTTCCTTGACCAAGGTATCATTGAGAAGAGCATTGTTCAGTTTCGATGTGTAAGTGGGCTTTCTGTTGTTTTTGTTGCTATTGAAGACCACCCCTTACTCTATAGTGATCTGATAGGAGGTATGGAATTAGTTCAATATTCTTATATCTGTTGAGGTCTGTTTTGTGGCCAATAATATGGTCAATTTTGGAGAAAGTGCCATGAGGTTCTGAGAAGAAGGTGTATTTTGATTTAGGATGAAATGTTCTATAGATATGTATTAAATCCATTTGGTCCAAAACTTCTGTTAGTTTCACTGTGTCTCTGTTTAGTTTGTGTTTCCCTGATCTGATTGATGCAAGTAGGGTGTTGAAGTCACCCACAATTTTTGTGTGGTGTGAAATGTGTTTTAAGCTTTGGTAAGGTTTTCTTTACGAATGAGGGTGCCTTGTATTTGGGGCATAGATGTTCAAAATTGAGAATTCTTCCTGGTAGATTTTTCCTTTAATGAGTATAAAGTGTCCTTCTGTGTCTTTTTGATGACTTTTGGTTGAAAGTCTGTTTTATTGGATATTAGAATGGCTATTCCAGCTTGTTTCCTGGGACCATTTGCTTGGAAAACTGTTTTCCAGCCTTTTATTCTGAGGTAGTGTTGTCTTTGACACTGAGATGAATTTCCTGTATGCAGCAAAATGTTGGGTCTTGTTTACGGTTCCAGTCTGTTAGTCTATGTCTTTTTATTGGGGAATTGAGACCATTGATGTTAAGAGAAATTAAGGAATAGTGATTGTTGCTTCCTGCTATTTTTTGATATAATTTTTATGTTTATGTGATTATCTTCTTTTGGGTTTGTTGAATGAAGATTAATTTCTTACTTTTTCTAGTGTGTAGTTTCCCTTCTTTTGTTGGTGTTTTCCATTCATTATCTTTTGAAGGGCTGGAGTTGTGGAAAGATACTGTGTAAATTTGTTTTTGTCATAAAATACCTTGGTTTCTCCATCTATGGTAATTGAGAGATTTGCTGGATATAGCAGTCTGAGTTGGCATTTGTGTTCCCTTAGGGTCTGCATGACATTAGCCCAGGCTTTTCTGGCTTTCATAGTCTCTGGTGAGAAGTCCTGTGTACTTCTGATAGGTCCACCTTTATATATTAGTTGACCTTTTTTCCTTACTGCTTTTAATATTCTTTCTTTGTTTAGTACATTTGGTGTTTTAATTATTATGTGCTGGGAGGAATTTCTTCTCTGGTCAAATCTATTTGTAGTTCTGTAGGCTTCTTATATGTGCATGGGCATCTCTTTCTTTAGGTTAGGGAAATTTTCTTCTATAATTTTGTTGAAAACATACTGGCCCTTTAAGTTGGAAATCTTCACTCTCTTCTATACCTATAATCCTTAGGTTTGGTCTTCTCATTTGTCCTGGATTTCCTGGATGTTTGGGGTCAGGAGCTTTTTGCATTTTTCATTTTCTTTGACTGTTGTATCAATGCTTTCTGTGGTATCTTCTGCATCTGAGATTCTCTTCTATCTCTTGTATTCTGTTATTGACGCTTGGATCCATAACTCCTGACTTCTTTCCTAGGTTTTCTATGTCCCGAGTTGTCTCCCTTTGTGATTTTGTTATTGTTTCTACCTCCTTCTTTAGATCCTGGAGGCTTTGTTTATTTCCTTCACCTGTTTTGTTGTGTTTTCCCTTAGTTCTTCAAGGACTTCTCGCTGTTTACTTGTGTTATCCTGTATTCCTTTAAGGGAGTTATTTATGTCCTTCTTGAAGCCCTCCATGAAGGCTCATTACCTCATCATCATTACCTGTGATTTTAAATCCAAATCTTGCTTTCCTGGTGTGTTGGGGTATCCAGGACTTGCTGTTATGGAAGAATTGGGTTCGGATGGTGCCATATTGCCTTGATTAATATTAGCAACGTTCGTACATTTGCCTTTTGCCATCTGGTTATCTCTGGTGTTAGTTGGTCCTACTGTCACTGGCTGGAGATTGCCCCTCCTGTGTGCTGCAGGCCTATCTCAGCAACCCTGGATGACCTGCTTTCCCCTGGCACAGATTTCTGTGGTGCTGCGGAGTTCCTGGGTGCAGGTGGAATCCTGGTGGAGTGTGTCCCAAGCAATCCTCTGCTCTGGTGATCCCTGCCTACCAATGTTACACTGTCACAGGAGCAAAGATGGCGGCCAAGACCCACTCTCTTATAGTTGTATTTGGGTATGCAGCTTTGTGGCTCTGATCAACTCTGGATGTAGGCTGTACTGGCTGTCTCCTCCATGCAGCTGGGTGTATGGCTGGCTTCCTGAGCCACTTGGAGTTGGTGCGCTGTGGCAGAGGATGTTCCTGGTCCAGAGGCAGAAACCGGGAGGCCTTTTTTTTTTTAAGACTTATTTATTTTGTTATATGTAAGTACACTGCAGCTGTCTTCAGACACTCCAGAAGAGGGCTTCAGGTCTTGTTATGTGAGCCACCATGTGGTTGTTGGGATTTGAACTCAGGACCTTCAGAAGAGCTGTCAGTGTTCTTAACCATCTCACCAGTCCCATGGTTCCTGTTCTAAATCCTTAATTTTTTACTTCCAAAATTCCTTCAGTTTAGGTTTTCTTTGATTATCTTTCCATTTTTAGGTCTTGAACAGTTTTATTAATTTCCTTCTACTGTTGTGTTTTCCTGAATTTCTTTAAGGGGTTTATTCATTTTCTCCCTAAGGTCCTCATCTTCATACAGTCTGTTTTAATATCTTTTTCTTATGTTTCTACTATGTTGGAATATTCATGGCTTGCTGTGGAAGGGTTTAGTGGAGACAGTTTGTCCTGGCTATTATTAATTGTGCTTTTACACTGGCATCTGGGATTGGAATGATGCTGATAACTGGTTCTGTCTTTATTGAGTGGGTATTTTGTTCTTTGGATTCCCTCTAGATTTTAGGAGAGTGTGATGGCTGTGTTGCCTTATTGAAAAGTTTCTGTGGACTGGATAGGGACCTCCTGGGCTTCCAGGTAAAATGTGTTTCTGGGTATTGGGAGCTGACACTTAGGAATGGGGATAGGTTGGGAGTCTGCAGGGTTTCACAGTAGGAAATAAAGCTTCCACCAGGATCTACTTATTTAGTCTCCTTGGAATAGAAGTAGAGAGTAAAGAGAGGTGATCCCAGCAGGTCTGCTCTAGAGCTGGAGATGAGATGGGGCCATTGGATCTGGAAGACCAGAAGGAGAGGGGAAGATCTATAATCAGCCTACCTCTGTTTCCCTGCCAGGAGTGGCCTGTAGATTAGCATGGGGTGACTTCTAGAGTTGGGGGTTGGGAGAAAGCAACAAATTGGGGGAGAGAGATTAGAAAGGGGGGTCTGTGGGTTCCACAGAAGGTAGGGGTTGAGGAAAGGAAGGCTACAGCAGATGTTCTCTTGAAAGATAGGGATGAGACTGGGGGGATTATATTTGGAGGAGAGGAGGGAGGGAATGGTGAAGATCTTCAGTTAGCATATACTGGTTTCCCTGGCCTGCTCAGCTGATATGTTCCCAGGGAGTCCCTGCTGGTGTTGAAGGCTGGGATGATGGGGTAAGTTGGGGAAAAGAAGGTTGGAGAAGACCTGTCTGATGTGTTGGTGATAGGATCAGAGAGGAAAGGGAGACCACATCTGGGTTCTGCTACGGAGCTGGGAATTGGATATGGAGCAGAAGAGATGAAGATCTGTAGTGAGACTGGGGGATTTGGTCTGTAGGAACATGCAGAAAAATAAAGATCTGTAGTCAGCTTATCTGCTTCCCTGCAAGACTGGCCTTTGGGTTAGCAAGGAGTGCCCGATAAAGTTGGAGTCTGGAATAAAGCAACAAAATGAGGCAGAGGAGTTAGGAGAAGAAAATCTGTGAGATCTCCTAGAGATGGGGTTGGGAGAAGATGAAGTAGTTGTTCTGTTGCAGACCTGGGAATGAAACTGGGAGATTGGATTTGGAGAGAACAGAGGGAGGGGGTAAGATCTACAGTCAGCCTGTCTGGTTCCATGGCCCCTTTCTTATTATTTAAAAGCTAGAGCCCTCGGGGTACCTTTTCTATCATCCTAGAACAATGTGTTTCTTTTTATTGTACCTGTCTTTAATGAGTACAGTTCATTAACAGGAACTTTGTTTTCCTCTACTGTTTTCCTCACCAAACTGCATATTTCTCACATCCTTCTGTAGAGGTGAATATAAGCAGTGTGAAATAATCAGAACATTGTCTTAAAATTCCTCCTTCAAAAGAATTAGTTTCCTATTTTTGTGTACAACCTTACTCCAGTTTCCAGGACATAGGCAGTATATAACCAGATTCTTAGCCAAAACACAATATAAATGGTCTGCAGTCTCGTTCACACTAGAAACATGTTTTACCCTCTGAAACCTTGTGAGAACAGTCTTTATTATCTGCCTTTCTGCAGCATTCTGGTCTTCCACACTCCCACCAGAAAAACTCATTAACATTCTAGGGCTTCTATAGGCCTAAGGTCTAAAGTCTTCCCTACTCTTCTCACAAACCTATGAGCCGCGTGGTCCAGTTTATTGTAACAGCAGCCCCAAGTCTCTGTGCCAGCTTTCTGTGTTAGTTACTTTTTATATTGCTTTGTCAAAATACTTGACAAAAGCAACATAAGCAAAGGTTTCTTTTAGCTCACAGTTTGAGGGTAACAAGCATTGTAAGGGTTGGATATTGCGGCAGGAATATGAAGCAGCAGTCACATTGCATCTGAAGTCAGGAAGCAGAGAGAAATGGATGCTTGGTGTTCTACTCAGCGTTCCTTTTTATTCAACCCAGGACCTCTGCTCATAGAATGGTGCCACCCACACAGTCCTGGTGAGTCTTCTCTTGGTTAAATACCTTGGGAAATGCCCGCATAGTCATGCCTAAAGGTTTCTCTCCTAGGTCGTTCTAAATCTCTTCAGGTTGACAATTAAAATTAGCTATCACAAATCTGTAGATCATTTTTGGTAGTATAGCACCAAATTTAGTGTGATTGTAAATTTTATTGGCATATATCCATTGTACATTGTGATGGGTTTCAGAAATACTTTTATTTATCATGTATTTTGACCATTATTTATTCACCCTCCCCTCTCCTCCTCCTTTCTCCCCTGATATTCTTCTTAATTTCTTCAAAGTGTCTTGCTTCTGCTCTCATTCCCTATATGCATACAGACATACAAGTTAAAATCCACATATTAATAAATCCATGATTCTTTTCTCTTTTAGATTAATATATCTCAATTTGCATCCATTTTCCTACATATGACATAATTTGATTTTTATGCTGAATAAAACTCCATAGTATATACATATATACACATATGTATACATATATGTATATGTATACATATATACATATACACACACATATACATTTTATTTATCCATTCACCTCTTTTTATTTTTTTAATAAATATTTTTATTCGATATATTTTTATTTACATTTCAAATGATTTCCCCTTTTCTAACCCCCCACTCCCCGAAAGTCCCGCAAGCCCCCTTCTCCCCCCCCCCGCCCCCCCCCCCGTCCTCCCACCCACCCCTTCCCACTTCCCCATTCTGGTTTTGCCGAATACTGCTTCACTGAGTCTTTCCAGAACAGGGGGCCACTCTTCCTTTCTTCTTGTACCTCATTTGATCTGTGGATTATGTTTTGGGTATTCCAGTTTTCTAGGTTAATATCCACTTATTAGTGAGTGCATACCATGATTCACCTTTTGAGTCAGGGTTACCTCACTTAGTATGATGTTCTCTAGCTCCATCCATTTGCCTGAGAATTTTATGAATTCATTGTTTCTAATAGCTGAATAGTACTCCATTGTGTATATATACCACATTTTTTGCATCCACTCTTCTGTTAAGGGATACCTGGGTTCTTTCCAGCATCTGGCAATTATAAATAGGGCTGCTATGAACATAGTAGAGCATGTATCCTTGTTACATGGTGGGGAATCCTCTGGGTATATGCCCAGGAGTGGTATAGCAGGATCTTCTGGAAGTGAGGTGCCCAGTTTTCGGAGGAACCGCCAGACTGATTTCCAGAGTGGTTGTACCAATTTGCAACCCCACCAGCAGTGGAGGAGTGTTCCTTTTTCTCCACACCCTCTCCAACACCTGCTGTCTCCTGAATTTTTAATCTTAGCCATTCTGACTGGTGTAAGGTGAAATCTCAGGGTAGTTAGACTCCAGAAAACCAAACAACCCTATTACAAAATGGGGTACAGAGTTAAACAATTCTCAACTGAAGAACTTCGGATGGCGGAGAAGCATCTTTTTTTTTTTTTTACTTGTTTTTTTTTTTTATTCGATATATTTTTTATTTACATTTCAAATGATTTCCCCTTTTCTAACCCCCCACTCCCCGAAAGTCCTATAAGCCCCCTTCTCTCCCCCTGTCCTCCCACCCACCCCTTCCCACTTCCCCGTTCTGGTTTTGCCCTATACTTCTTCACTGAGTCTTTCCAGAACAAGGGGCCACTCCTCCTTTCTTCTTGTACCTCATTTAATGTATGGATTATGTTTGGGGTATTCCAGTTTTCTAGGTTAATATCCCCTTATTAGTGAGTGCATACCATGAGTCACCTTTTGAGTCTGGGTTACCTCACTTAGTATGATGTTTTCTAGCTCCATCGTTTTGCCTAAGAATTTCATGAATTCATTGTTTCTAATGGCTGAATAGTACTCCATTGTGTAGATATACCACATTTTTTGCATCCACTCTTCTGTTGAGGGATACCTGGGTTCTTTCCAGCATCTGGCAATTATAAATAGGGCTGCTATGAACATAGAGCATGTATCCTTATTACATGGTGGGGAATCCTCTGGGTATATGCCCAGGAGTGGTATAGCAGGATCTTCTGGAAGTGAGGTGCCCAGTTTTCGGAGGAACCGCCAGACTGATTTCCAGAGTGGTTGTACCAATTTGCAACCCCACCAGCAGTGGAGGAGTGTTCCTTTTTCTCCACACCCTCTCCAACACCTGCTGTCTCCTGAATTTTTAATCTTAGCCATTCTGACTGGTGTAAGGTGAAATCTCAGGGTTGTTTTGATTTGCATTTCCCTAATGACTAATGAAGTTGAGCATTTTTTAAGTTGCTTGGCGGAGAAGCATCTTAAAAAATGTTCAACTTCATTAGTCATTAGGGAAATGCAAATCAAAACAACCCTGACATTCACCTCTTAATGTACGTAGGATATTCTATAACATGCTCATTGCAAATAGTAATACATATACTACAATAAGAATTATATGCTCAAGTATCTCTGTACTATGTTGTCTTGCATTCATTTGAAGATATTACCCAGGAGTGGTGTAGCTGTACATGTGTTAGTTTTATATACTATAGCCAATTTAACAAACATCCTTCCAAGCCATGTACACAGAAAGTCTTTTCATACTCAAGTGTTTCAGGTTTTGTTTTCCTCTTAGTACTGTAAAGTTTTAGTTGTAGAGATCTTTTTACTTCTTGATCAACTTTATTCCTTGTTAATATTAAAGCTATTGTGAATAAAATTTTCTGATTTCTTTATAAGCAAGTTCATTACTGGTATATAGAATGGCTGCTGATTTTTATGGATTTTTATATTCTGGGTTTTTAATTGAAGGTGTTTATTAAGTCTAAATGTTTTCTGGTGGAGATTTTAGTCTTTTAAGTATATTTATGTTATCTGCAACTATGGATAATTTGACTTTTTTCCTTCTTTATATCTTTTTGTCTCTTAGTGGCATAGCTAAGACTTTAAGAATTATATTTGTGAATAAGAGAATAAAATCATGTACCTAATTTTTAAAAAATGCTTTTAGTTTTTTCCCATTTCAAATAATGTTGACTGTATATGACCTTTATTATGTTGAAATATGTTCTTCCTATTTCTAGCCCTTTGAGGGGCTTTTATCGTAAAGTGATATTGGACTTTCTCAAAGGCCTTTCCTTTGTCTGTTGAATGATCATGTAATTTCTGTCCTTAAGTCCATTTATGTGTTGTATTAAATTTACCAACACGCTTATATTGAATCAACCTTTAATTTCAGGAGTGAAGCCAGTTTGCTTATGCTATATTATTTTCTTATTGATATAGCTTGAATAGCTGTACGAATTTAATTTTTATTCCTTTGACTCTTGGTCTGTGGATATCTTTTTCAGTGAGATGATTTGCTTTGGAGACAACAGAATAGCAGATGTTTTGTAATCGAGGCAACTTGTTTGTCTTTTAAATGGTGACTTGGGGCTTGTCTTGATTACTTCCTTCAACAAGACCACACCTTTTAATTCTTCCTGAAAAGTTCCATCAACTGGGGACCAAGCATTCAATCAAGATTATGGTGTCTGTTATAAGACACCATGGCCAATGCCACTTCTAGAAGAGTTTATTTGGGGCTTACAGTTTC
Organism: Apodemus sylvaticus; assembly: GCF_947179515.1. Taxonomy (NCBI): domain Eukaryota; kingdom Metazoa; phylum Chordata; class Mammalia; order Rodentia; family Muridae; genus Apodemus; species Apodemus sylvaticus. The sequence continues at coordinate 71,221,040 of NC_067479.1, read as the reverse complement.
AAGCATTAGAATTCATTACCATCATGGCAGGAAGCATGGCATCAAGCAGGCATGGCACTGGAGCAGTAGCTGGTAACTGTGAGACCGAGAGCATGATAGGAATGGCGTGGACCTTTGAAACCGCTGAACCCACCCTTCTGACACAACTCCTTCAACAAAGCCACACATAATTCTTCCCAAATAGTTCACCAACTTGGGACCAAGCATTCAAATGGATAAGAAAGCATATGGGAGCATTCTCATTCAAACCACAAGTCTATTTGCACTTAAGGCAATTTTTTGAGGAAGATGTACTGCTGTTCATGGTTTGGGTTGTTTTTCTGGTTCTTCAGATTACTGCTTATTTTTTTCCTTTCTCTTATTAGAATTGCTGCTTTACTGTGTTGGACATAATGGATCTCTTTCTAGATTTCCTGTGTTATAACATGTTCTATGACTTTAAAACCTCACGCGAACTTGAATTCCACATATAGGAAATGTTTCTCAAGTTAGACAAAGTATTTTCAGTTCTTGTTGCTAAAGAGTTCGTAAAGGAGGCAGTGTAGTTCAGTGGTAGAACATTTGCCTAAGGTGCATGTCTGCAAAGCTTTTATCCTTGGCAACCTCATATAAAGGTGATCCATTTGTTTTGTTGGTCTTTACAATTTAGCTCTTTCCTGAAGCCTAGCTATTTTAGAAACTCATTGTGACAAGACTGGTTTGCTCTTGTTTCCAGGTTTTTGGGGATTTTTGGTTTTTTGGTTTTTTGTTTTGTTTGTTTTGTTTTTTGTTTTTTGTTTTTTGTTTTTTTTTAGAAACTATAATTGCTTACTTTTTATGATTCTTTCCTATGTCATGATTTAATAATGTGATTTAAATATGAAATCTTGCCCAGGTTGTCCAGAGCTAGTTTTTGTAAGTCACGTAATACATCCTTGCCACTTCTATGTGCGGAAATATTCACAAATAAAAGATGCAACAATATTGGAGAAGAAGATGAAGCAAGTTTGCAGTAAGAGCTTACACCTTGATCCTTCAGATATTTTGGAACTAGGTAAAGATTACTCTAGATTACACTATAAAGTTTGTTTAAATAGTGTAATATTTGGCATTGGCCAACCTGTATAGACTTGCTAAAAGTTTTTTTTTCATTTTATAATATTCATATGAAAGTTTTGAAATGATTTAACATAAATTATTTAGGTTAGCTAACTATTAGATCGATGTTAATACATGTTTGGAGTGTAGTAACAGCTCCATTATAGAGTAAATTGCTTTTCAAATAACAAAGCCCATAATAACCTCTTCAGATATGAAGTGTTGTTAGGAGGACAGGTTCTAGCATAGTGCATTTCCCCAGCTCACTGTGGTTTGAACTAGACTTGCAGCCTCTCTTTGTTCTGTTGGGATAGACAAGCAGTTAACCCTTCCCTGCCTGTCATCCAGACCATACCAATGTTCTGTAACAAGACAGGTTTTACAAGAGAGTTCTAAGAGAACTTCCAAAAGAACAAGACTCTCTTAAACTCCTTAACAATTATCAGAAAGCCAGAAAAATTATCATCAGAAAAAAAATACAGTAAAGAAATTGTCACAAGGCCTTGGTACTGGAAGTTTGTTTTGCTTAGTATGCTGAAATGACACATTTGACACACCATTTTTTGAGCCCCACATCTCACATTTCCTACAGCAAAAGAACCAGCTCCATGTCAGGTGTGGTGGCACTCACCTTTAATCCCAGCACTGGGGAGGCAGAGCCAGGCAGATCTCTGTGAGAGTTGGGGGCCAGCCTGGTCTACATAGTTCCAGGATAGCCAGAACTACATAGTAAGAACTTGTCTCAAAACACAAACAACAAAAAACAAATCCATAGATTTATTGTGGAAAACAAATGGAGTTGAACACAAAAGGCTAAGAACATGAGCAGCTCATAAGATACAGTCACATTCGGGCTTTCTTAATTTTTTTTCATGGGCATTAATTTGAACTAAATCCTTAGTTTATCCCCCCTTCCCTGAATTATACTGCATTAATGAGTGTTAAGTAATTTTGGAGTTTTTACATAATACTATTCATTTTATCTTAATTCTAACATTTACCAAGAGAAAGTACGTGTATCATATAAGTTAATATATTCATAGAGTGTGTGTGTGTGTGTGTGTGTGTGTGTTAATAGTGAGCTAGTGATCTGTGAAAGACCTTCCCTTAGCTTTTGATGGCAAGACAATCTCATTTTAACTGTGCTAATGTAGTGTGTGAAACAAAGCTCCTCAATGAGTAACAGCTTATACTTTATATGTCTTTAACCTCTCAGTTAGCTTGTAAGTTTCTGAAGTAAAGAAACTGCCACAATATATTGCCTTTTATTTTTATAGTACTTAACAGTACTGTATACAATACTGTATACCGAAATACAATTTCTTAGTTGGAAAACTAAGATACATATTTTAAGCTAGAGCTTTACTTAGTTCTTTATTCATAAATGCTAATGATTTGTCTCTCCCATTATATAGGTGCAAGAATATTTGTCAACAGTATTAAGAATAGAATGTGGTGTCGAGGAATTATCACTGAAATAATTCCAACAAAAACTAAAAATATTAGAAAACCATGTAGTCCAACCAAATTCTCAGTCTGTGAAATTTCACTGATCCAGATATTCATGATAGACTTTGGAAATTCTGACGTCCTGATTGTCTCAGGGTATGAATCTTTGATTACTCTGTGTTCTTGGCCTGCTTAGAAACAGTCATGGGAAAGCGGATTAAAGGAAGGAAGGAACAAAGGAAGGAATAGTTAAAGAGCTGTCATCCTTAACTTCTAAGACTCTAGTGTATATTTTCCTTACAAATTAAGTTATTTGTGTTGTCCTTTATCAGTATTATTAGAGGAGGAACTTGGAAAAGAGCTTTTCTATGTGCTCCAGATGTACATCTTATGTTGTTTCAGAGCAGAGGCCAATGCAGCTGTTGTTTTTTAAATAAAGTACTAATACTTAGCTACAAGTGATTGGGTAAATTTTTTAATCTTGCTGCTATAAATTCATTAAAGGATGTTTAAGTGTCATGCTGTCTCACTCACTCTATGTATCCAAAACTCTGTTTCTAGGTCTTAGAAAAAGAAACTGAAATGATTCTGTAGTGAGAGCCACTACTGTCTGTAGCATGGTTACTTTAGTTAATGGTCACAGCTTTATAAGTATGAGTATATTCGTTATCATTCTTACATTTAAATTGAATAAGTTTGTGAAAGTTCAAATAAAGATGCCAAGATTTAATTCTATGTAGTAAGACTGTGTCTGTTGGTCAGTGGTAGAGCACACTTTTAATTCCAGCACTTGGGAGGCAGAGGCAGGAGAATTTCTGAGTTGGAGGCCATCCTGGTCTATAGAGTGAGTTCCAGGACAGCCAGGCTACACAGAGAAACCCTGTCTTTTAAAAAAAAAAAGCATTTAATAATTAATAAAATTACTAATAAAAAGTATTAATTTGAATCTACATTTCTACAAGATTTAACTTCAGGTAGTTATCCTTAGACATATACATCTTATAAAGAATAAAAGGAATTCAAAGATTAAAATGTTATTTTTTTATTTATCTTTCCTGAGATAAGGTCTTTCTATGCAGCCCTGGCTGGCCTGGAACTCACTATTACACCCAGTTGGCCTCAGATGAGCACAGATCCATCTGCCCCTGCCCCTGCCCCTGCCCCGCCCCTTTCTCTGCCTCTGCCTCCTATGCTCTGAGATTAAAGGCATGCATGACCACACCCAGTAAAACATTACTCTTAATATTTCTTTTTCCTAGAGTTGGTGACACGCATGTGGGACCAGAGCATGTTGGTGAGCAGCCTATTACACTAAGTGACTTCTGTCTGCTTCTAAGGAAGTCTGAACCATATAGTGAAGAACTGTTGAAAGACATCCCACATTTAGCACACCTGTGCTCCTTGAAAGACATCGTTCCGTACAATTCAGTAAGTGAGACAGGAAGTGATTCTCCCTCAAAGGCTGTTGGAGTTTTAGTTGTGTTGCCAGGGAAGTTGCTGAGTTGGTCTGAAAGAACCAGTTAATCTTGACAGATACATTCTGGTTACGAACTATTAGTGCTATACGCTTCAGCTTCCATAACTGAAAATACTTGTGATGAAAACTTGAGCTCAATAAAGTTCTCATGAACATAATAAAATATTCAAGTAAATACTACAATTTAGAGTCAATTTTGTAGAAATCAGTTAGAAAATGAGATGGTGCCTGTTTCTATACACCCCCCTTCTCTGTATTTTATTCAAAAAGTCCTAAGGACAAGAATTGTATCTTAAAGTGTATGTGAGGCTGCTGAGCCTGGGAGGTCTATGAAAACAGGAGTTTGCACCTTTGTTCACCACTATTCGCAACACTTAGCAACTCCTGCCACAGAGTAGATAGTCAGCAGGTGGTAGCAGAATAAATGAATGAATTCTCTTTTTTTAAGTGAAATGAAGCTGGAAGATGACTCAGTTGTTAAAAGCACTTGCAGAAGACCAGATTCAGTTTCTAGGAACACATTAGAGAGGTATTTTGTTTTTTTGAGATAGAATTTCCTGTGGTTTACACTGACCTCAAACTCCCTGTGTAGCCAGGATGGCTTCCTGCCTCTACCTTCTGAAACTAGGATTATAAAGTTTGTCCTAGTTGGTCTCTGTTGCTGTAGTAAAACACTGGCCAAAAGGGTTTCTTTGGCTTGTACTTGCCCTCACAATTTGTCATTGAGGGAATTCAGTGCAGGAACTGCAAACAGGACCTGAATGTAGGACTGCTTGCTATTCCAAGCAGCATTACCTCTGACTAGAGAACTCACTCAAGCCAAGGAAGTGCATGGAAACAGGAACCATGGAAGGTGCCATGCTGTGTGCTGGCTGGTTCGCTCATAGGCTCCTGATTAGCTGACTCTCTGAAGCGGCCCAAGGCCACCTGCCTGGCAGTAGTGCTGACCACAGTAGGGTGGGTCCTCCTACATTAATTAAAAATCAAGACAAATTTAATACACATGCTCTCAGACCAACCTGATTGATTGGTCCAACCAAAACTGAAGTTTCTCCTCCCTTAAGACTAAGATGTGTCAAATTGATCACACTAATCAGGATGGGTAAATGAGCACACCTAGTTAATGTGGTCCTGGGATTATATTAGGCAAGTACACTGCCAGCTGACCTACATCCCCAGCACCAAATTTTATTTCTTTGGTGTTCATTATTTAGTCTCTATTACACTGTTGTCTTAAAGTATACATTGAGAATTGCCTTTTGAAGTTCTGTAATTTAAGTGGAAAAATTCATATGCAACATACTTTTAGGTCATTATAGTTTTCATTAATACTCTTTTTTTTAGCCACGTGTGGTAATGCACACCTTTAATCCTGCACTTGGGAGGCAGAGACAAGTAGATCACTGTGAGTGTGAGGCCAGCTGGTCTACAAACCGAGGTCCAGGACAGCCAACACTGTTACACCGAGAAAACCTGTCTTGAAAAACACACACACACACACACATACATATATATGTGTATATATATATGTATGTGTGTGTGTGTGTAATATTATGTATATATATTATATATATACATAATACTATATATATATGTAATATTATGTTTACATATATGTAAACATAAGTGTATATACTAATTTTCAGATGTACTTTTTTATATTATGTGAATGAATGTTTTGCCTTCGTGGCTGTAAGTATGTACCTGATGCCTATGAAGGTGCCAGAGTCCCCTGGAACTAGAGTTACTGACAGTTATGACCCACCATATGGGTGCTGAGAATCTTTTTTTTCCTTTAGTTTTTTTATTAGATATATTCTTTATTTACATTTCAAATGTTGTCCTCTTTCCTGGTTCACCCATCCCCCCTCCCCCTGCTCACCAATCCACCCACTTCCATTTCCCTGTCTGGCATTCCCCTATACTGGGGCATCTCAGAACCAAGGGCTCTCCTCCCTTTGATGTCCAACAGGGCCATCCTCTGCTACATGTGTCTGGAGTCATGGGTAGTAACTCATGTGTACTCTTTGGCTGATGGTTTTGTCCCTGGGAGCTCTAGGGGTACTGGGTGGTTCAAATTGTTCCTCTGTAGCACTGCAAACCCCTTCAGCTCCTTGGGTCCTTTCTCTAGCTCCTCCATTGGGGACCTGGCGCTCAGCTCAAGGTTGGCTCAGAGTGTCCCTCTCTGTATTTGTTATGCACTGTCAGAGCCTCCCAGGTGACAGCTTTATCAGGCTCCTGTCAGCAAGCACTTATTGGCATCCACAATAGTGTCTGCATTTTGTAACTGTATATGGGATGGATCACTAGATGGGGCAGTCTCTGGATGGTCTTTCCCTCAGTCTCTGCTCCACACTTTGTCTCTGTATCTCTTGTGGGTATTTTGTTCCCCTTTCTAAGAAGGACCAGAGTATCCATACTTTGTTCTTCCTTCTTGAGCTTCATTTGGTCTGTGGTATCTTGGGTATTTCAAGCATATTATAAGAACAGCAAATGCTCCATCCAAACCACTGAGCCATTTCTCCAGCCCTCAATTTTTATACTATTTCAAAGTGACGTGTGTGTGTGCGTGTGCATGTGTGTGTGTGTGTGTGTGTGTGTGTGTGTTCAGGTTGTTTCTGTAGATAGTAGTATGTCTACCTTGTACATATATAGACTGCTATTGGTTTATGGCCTCAGCTGATTCCTAAATGCATATGGTTGACTCAGTGCCTTTACTTTAAGTTGCAGGCCAGCTGGCATATCCAACTACATCCACACTAACTTTAGAGCTAATTATAATTACTAATCACTTTGGAACTTTATTTTTCCCATAGAGTGAGGGCTGGGAAAAGGAGGCAAAAGTGGAATTTTTGAAAATGGTAAATAAGAAGGCTGTCTTAATGAAAGTTTTTGGAGAAGAAGATGATGTCCTTATTGTAGATCTGCAGAAACCACCAACAAATAAAATTAGCAGTGATATGCCTGTGTCTCTGAGAGATGCATTGGTTTTTATGGAACTAGCAAGGTAAGTAACTTGTTAAAACTTAAGTATTCAAGATTGAAGTTATACCAGCAGGAGAGATTATGAGTTAGAGTACTAGCTGTTCTTGTAGAACACAATGCCACCTTCTATTGTCCTCAGACAACATACATACATGTGGCACAGATATTTACATGCAGGCAGAATATTTAGAAATATAAAATAAAAGTAAATCTCTTTTGAAAGCTTATAGCTATAAATAAGAAAAGAGGATTTGGGGGTTCTGTTGTTGTTTGGTTTGTTTTTGAGACAGGGTTTCTCTGTATAGCCTTGGCTGTCCTGAAACTCACTCAGTAGACCAGGGTGACCTCTGAACTCAGAGATCCACCTGACCCTGCCTCCCAAATGATAAGATTAAAGGTGTGTGCCACCACTTCTTTAAAAGAAGAGTTTTAAAAAACAATGGAATCTGCCCTAGGGATGTATTTCGCTTGTTAGAGTACCTGCCTAAGGGTGCTAGGGTTCAATCCCTAGCACCATACAAACTAGGCATGGCACATTCCCATCATCCTAGTACTCAGGAGGAAAAGGCAGGAAGATTAGAAATACAAGGCTATCCTTGGCTACATAGCAGGTTCAAAGCCAGGCTTTTCTATATGAAATTCTGTCATGAATGGTGATGATGATAAAAATTACAGGCTTGTGCTAGAGAGATATCTCAGTGGTTAAGAACATGTACCATTTTTATAGAGGACCCTGGTTCAGTTCTCAGTACCCACATGGTGGCTCAAAACCATCTGTAACTGTAGTTCTAGGGGACCTCACTCTTTTCTTCTGGTATCTGAGGGCACCAGGCATGCATGTGCTGTATACACATGCATATAGACAAAACACATAAAATAAGTCTAAGAAATTATCATAAATGAGATTTAGCATGTTCTTAGTGGTTTCAAAATACTGCTATCATGTTGTCTACGTATAGTGGTTTGTGAAAATAAGATTTAGTTTGCTTTAAGAAGTTATAGTAACTTAAAATAGAAGACTGGGGAAATGGCTCAGTGGATAAAAGCACTTGTCACATACACTCAAGGGACTGAGCTCTAATACCTAGGCCCAAAATAAAATAACCTTACAGCATAAGCATGTAATCTCAGTGCTCTTAGGATGGGATGGGATGGGATGGAAGGCAGAAGCAGGAGAACCCTTAGAAGCTCACGGCCCAGCTAGCCTGACGTACACAGAAGAGGAATGGAGACCTTATATCAAGGTGGAAATCTAAGACCTATTCCTGAGATTAAACTCTAACCTCCATTCATGCACCATGAGCACCTTAACTTTCACACATATGTTGTACAACACACACTAAATAAGGTAAATTAAAAATAGAAGATATGTATAATTACTAAACATATTTGGAGTTCTGTAGTTCCAAGAATTGTAATTTAACTGTTCCTGACTTAAATGGTGTAGCCTTTGGAATGGGTTCATATCACTAATCTAAGTGATTTAAGCCATCCTTAAATCACTTAAGTAACTATGAAGACAGCAGAAGATCCTAGCTAGTCTTAGTGACTCCAGAAATTCCCACATAGGTTTCCTTTAGAAAAGTAAAGGGTAGAGCATTGAGAGTAGGAAGGCCACAGAGATTCAGCTGGTCTCACCTCTGCACCCCCACAGTCCACAGCAACCGTGGCATGCCTTTGACCAATTTCATCTCCGAAGTGCTCTGATAGAATTCTGAGGGTGTGTTACAAGGCTCCTATTAATCATAGCTAAATAAGTGGAAACCATCCCAAGTTGTAAGCAGAGAAACATTGTAAAAGGCATACTTTTGGTAAATAAGTCAGTGTTTATACAAGCCCAAAACCTTTGTAAGAATGGGTTTGCTTATTATGCTTTTAATTAGGTTTAGGTCACAATCACCAAGAAGTCACAGTGAAAAAAATACAACTTTATGCTATCATCCACCCATTTTGCCTGAAGAGATGACAGAAGTTTCAGTCATGGTTTGCCATATAAATAGTCCTACTGATTTTTATCTTCAGCTGGTAAGTATATACTTTTTTTAAAAAAATATTTTTAAATAGAAATGTTCAAGAGAATGAATAAAAATTAAGTCTTCTGTTCATTTAAATTTCTTAGAAGCTGCAACTATAAACAGGAAGTTCACAGGACTTGTGGCAAAATAAAAATCTTTCTCCTACAAGTTAGTAAAAAAATGGTAGAGAAGGATAAAAAAGGTACTTCTGTCTGAGTGCTTCTCTAGACAGAGATTAGGAAAGCTAATTCCAAACCAGGCGATGGTGGCACACGCCTTTAATCCCAGCACTTGGGAGGCAGAAGCAGGCGGATTTCTGAGTTCAAGGCCAGCCTGGTCTACAGAGTGAGTTCCAGGACAGCCAGAGCTACACAGAGAAACCCTGTCTCGAAAAACAAAAAACAAAATAAAAAAAAAAAAGGAATCTAATTCCAACCTTGAATATCTAAGAAGTAGAGTAAAGCCTTCTTAGATTGAGCTTGGGATGTGTGATTGATAAATTAGTAATGACATCTAATAAAACAGCAGGCTTGTCAATGGCCTCTCGTTGTTTTATATGAATTAACTCATATGTAAACCATAGTCTTTCTGTGAAGTCATCACTAATATCACAGAAATACAGTGGTTGGGCTGAAGAATGACTCAGTATTTAAGAGTACTAGTTGTTTTACTAGGGGACCCACATGTTGGCTCGCTGCTGTCTGTAATTTCATTTACACAGGATCTAATGCCCTCTTCTGGCCATGGAATTAAACATTTAAGTGGTACACAAGCATGCATGCAGGCACAACACTTTCTGTACACATAAATGCTGTGATAAAGATGCTATTGCCCTATCAGATACGGAGTCTGATCACATGGACAAAGCATGTTTTTGATAGCCACAGGACTCTGAATGCATACATTCAGGCTTGAACTGGGCCATGTTGCCTCCGAGCCTGTCATCTCCAGTGTAGCACCACTCTTTCTGGTTGCCTGCATGATTAACAGAAGCTCCTAGTTAGGACATGCGTTTCTTTTTCTTCCAATGTTTGTTTTGGTTGATAAGCATAATGCTAATTCAATATTTTAACATTTTTAACAATTGTTGAGAATTTGATCATTTATATTATCTCCACTCCTCTCCCTACCCACTCCCACTCATCCCATGGTCTCCCTCATCCTTTGAAATTCATGACCTCTTCTTCTTTAATTTTTGTTACACAAAAAAATGTAGCCTGCCAAATCCACTTGGTGTTGTTGTATGTGTATGCGATTTATGAGTGCAGCTTGCCCTCATATAAGAGAAGACACCATGTCATAGCCAAAGTCCTAGTCTCCTGGCTTACTGTCATTCTGCCCCTGTTCCTCTCTTCCACAATATCCCCTGCACATCAGGTATAGGGACTGTGTCATAGGTATATTACCAATTGAAAGCTTGTTTGAAAAAATCACAGGAAGACATAATAGTTTGTTATTTTATATGTACAAGGGTATATAAAGTTTGAATGAATTTACTCCACTTGAATTGAAAATACTCCCTTAAAAGCCTTAAACTGTCTTAACAAAAACCCTAGTACTATGCATAAGACACCTCCTTGGGGTTGTTGGTCAGGACTATAGTAAGACCCTGTCTCAAAAAAAAGGGAGGGATTTGAGAATTTTCTATATTCTTAAATAAAATGGGTTTTATTTATTAAACTTTAGGCTATATTTGATATGGTCTAAAAGTATTGTTTCTGAAATTCCTCTATTTCCCTCTCCCCTAATCAAGGATATTTGATTAGTTCTCCAAATGCCAGTTATTAATGTTAAGAAAGTTTGGTTCTTTGAGGCAAGAGCTTGCTATTTGTCCTTGGCTGTCCTATAACTCAGTATATAGACCAGACTAGCCTCAAACCCCTAGAGATCTGCCTTCCTCTGCTTTCTGAGTTCTGGGATTACAGGTTTGTACCAACCCTATTGCATTTTAACTTGAGAGAGAATTACCAATTTATTTTAATACTGCTAGGTAAATGATAAGGACATCCGTGACATCAAAGCAATCAGACTAATTAGTGAGCACAAGAAAAGATATTACTGTTTGATGAGAGACATCAGAATCATGGTCACAGTTACACATTAATTTTAGCATTCTAATAGTGAGTTGTAAGTATTGTATCTTCCAGTGTGTTAGAGTATGTGTGAATCATACAAAATCACCAGTAAAGGGTAAGCAAAAAGAGGGTTGGCTGATATCTATCAAACCTGAGGATGCCGTAGTTACTTTGCGGGAAGGACAGCAAGTATACGATACTCAAAGGAAGAATAAATAATAATATAAGAGTGTTGGCAAGATAGCTCGTTAGGTAAAGAAACTTGCTAACAAGCTCAACAACCTGATCCAGGAAGCCATGTGATAAAAGGAGAGAATTGACTTCTGCAAGTTGTCCAGCCTCCACAGAGATGGTATCAGGATGTAACCACATGAACCCAGAAGGAAAATTCTGGGAAAAAGAGGCTTTGATGGTCATTTTTAATCGTGCAGATGTGGAGATCAGAAGACAACTTGCCAGAATTGGTGCTCCCCTCCCCCCACACCACCACCATGTGGGTCCCAGAAAATTCCCGAGTTGACAGCAAGGTTGTCAGGCTAGTCAGCAAGCACTTTTGCCTACCAAGCCATCTCAGTGGTCCAGAAGAGGCTGTTTTTTTAAGATTCATTTTTATTATTTTAATTTTATGTATGTGGAGTATGCTTGTAAGTACAAGTGATGGGGGAGACCAGAGACTACGGATCGCCCTGGGTCTGGACATTCAGGGGATTGTGAGCCACCTGACCTGATTGCTGACACAGAACTTGGGGCCTCTTCTAGAGCAACATGCACTCTACCACTGAGCCATATGTGCATTAAAAAACTGACATTAAAAAACTGAAATAAAACACCCCAACCCTGAAAAATTTATTTTGAAAAGAGGGCTGTGCTAGTTTATAGAGTTTGCTTATGAATTCTAGAGATAGCAGCTAGAAAAATAATATAATCTTGGATTGCCTAATCATTTGGATCATCTAGAGAAAACTAAATATAACTTAGAAACATTAGTAGAAACATTTACTGAAGCAAAATGAGAGTTAATGGGAAAATGGTGGTCACTAAATTGTGCATACAGAGCATTGGAGAGACTGGAGAGACTTAAGAGCACTGGCTGCTTTCCAGAGGACCTGGGTTTATGTTCCAGCACCTACATGGTGGCTCACAACCATCTGAAACACCAATTCCAGGAAAATCTAATATCCTCTTCTGGCCCCATGGGTATCATCCATGCACATGATGCACAGACATACATACATACAGGCAACATACCCAAACACATAAAATAAAAAGAAATCTTTAAATTTTATGTACAGTATGATATGACTAAGTTTTGCTAAAAACAAAAGTTTAGAGTATATGTGTATGTACAGAATCAAGATGAATATACAGTAAGTTACCTTGTTGAATGGGATTTTAGTTTTGTTTATATCTACACGTACTAATTTTGAACTAATTCTAAATGAAATGGGTTCAAAGTAAATTATAGAACACCTGATTGGTCTATATCTAATGTCAGTTTTTTAATGCGTATGAATTTCTGATCAGTACTTATAATAAATTCAACATTTGAGCTTCCATTTTTTATTAAGGTACAGTGTCATATCTCTTCTTCTTCAGATGGAGAACCTAGACTTTTTATCTCTTTTAAAAACAATTGAGGAATTCTATAAAGGTGAAGATGGAGAAAATCTGGAAATCCTTTGTCCTCTTCAGAATCAAGCCTGTGTAGCTAAATTTGAAGATGGAATTTGGTATCGTGCAAAAGTAATCGGTAGGAAAGTGCATGCTATTTCCACAGGGGATTACATCAGACCAAGCATCATCTGAACTGTTAGAAAGTAAATTATGGAGGTGTTACCTGCTTTTACCATGCTCCCTGTCATGTCTTTAGAAGGCGTGATAACTTTAGAAGGTCAATCTCTGGCTACTAGAGTTTGATTTGCCTGATTATAAATTAACCATTGGGAATCTGGAGAGAAAACCAGTGCAGAGCAGCAAAATTCATTCTTTGAACATTGGCTACCTCTACCTTCATCTGTTTCTTGCTGGGTTTTATTTACTTGTTTGTTAAGATGCAAATCTCTTAGCATCCATTCTAAATTACTATATTCCTCTTTCCTGGGGAATTGCTTTCCTATTGAATTTTCTGTATTACTGAACATTTTCTACACTCTCTTTAAGTAACTGAATTCAGTTCACCAATAATAGAATTAGAGCTAGGCATGATGGGATTACAACATTGCACCTGTAATCGCAGCACTGAGGAAGCTGAAGCAGGAGAATCATTTCAGAGTCAGCCTCAGCTACATCACAATATCAAGGCTAGTCTGAGCTATTTGAATGTATGTGTCTCAGAAACAACAAAATTACTACAAAATGAAATGACCTAAAAATTAAAATTAAAGCCAGTTATGTGGCCCTGCCTGTAGTTCCAGCTGCTAGCGAAGGTGAGACAGGAGGGCTGAAAGGCCAGGGTCTGAGTGGCTTATAAAAGCCTGTCTCAGAATGATCTGTGGTTAACAGAGATCATTGGCTGAGCATGTATCAGACCTTTGCTTCAGTGTCCAAAACCACAAAAATAATACATATAAACAAATAAGGGTTGGAGATTAGAGATTTCTGAAAGGGGATGTATTGGCAACAAACCGTGTGTGGTTGCTTCTGGCCTATGGCTGTGAAAGAACAATTACATATGAAGCCATTGGGTTTTGGAAGTTAGACACACCATAAGCAGTTTAGCCTGATATATTATGTTCTGGGTTTTGGTTTAGTTTGGTTTGGTTTTACCTCAGAAAACTCATGTCAAGACTTGGTTCTCAATGCAGCAGTATTTGAAGGTAGAGCCTAGTGGGAGATTTTGGAAATCATGAGAGCAGAGCTTTTCCTTATTTTTTTAAATTGAATATAGTCTTCATTTGCATTTCAAATGTTATTCCCTTTCTCTGTTTCCCCCCTCCCAGAAAACCCCAACCCATCCTTTCTCCCCCTGCCTCCAAGAAGATGCCCCTCCACCCAACCCATTCCCACCTACCTCCCTTGATTACCCCATGATGGGGCATCTATCCAGCCTTCATAGGACCAAGGACCTCTCCTTCCACTGATGCCCGACAAAGCATTCCTCTGCCACAAATGCGGCTGGAACCATGTATACCCTTTGTTGATAGCTTAGTCTCTGGGAGCCCTGGGGGGTCTGATTGGCTGACATCATTCTTCCCATGAGATGCAAACCCCTTCAGCTCCTACAGTCCTCCCTCCAACTCCTCCATTGAGGACCCCACACTCAGTCCAATGGTTGGCTGCTAGCATCTGCCTCTGTATCTGTAAGGCTCTGTCAGGGCCCCTCAGGAGACAGCCATATCATGATCCTTTCTGCAAGCACTTCTTAGCATCTACAATAGTGTCAAGGTTTGATGACTATAGTGTGAATCCCCAGGTAGGACAGTCTCTGGATGGCCTTTCATTCGGTCTCTGCCCCACACTTTGTCTCCATAATTTCTCCTGTGAGTATTTTGTTCCCTTTCTCAGAAAAACCAAAGCACCCACACTTTGGTCTTCCTTCTTTTTTAGCTTCATGTGGTCTGTGAATTGTATCTTGTTTATTCTGAGCTTTTGGGCTAATATCCACTTATCATTGAGTACATACCATGTGATTGGGTTACCTCACTCAGGATGACATTTTCTTGTCCCATCCATTTGCCTAAGAATTTCATGAATTCATTGTTTTTAATAGCTGAGTAGTACTCCATTATGTAAATGTACCACATTTTCTGTATCCATTCCTCTGTTGAAGGACATCTGGATTCTTTCCAGCTTCTGGCTATTATAAATGAGGCTGCTATGAACATAGTGGAGCATGTGTCCATGCATGTTGGAGCATCTTCCGGGTATATGCCCAGGAGTAGTATGTCCTCAGGTAGTACTATGTCAGATTTTCTGAGGAACTGCCAAACTGACTTCCAGAGTGGTTGTACCAGCTTGCAATCCTACCAGTAATGGAGGAGTGTTCTTCTTTCTACACATAATCGCCAGCATCTAGAGCAGAGCTTTTCTTGGAAGAGTGGACGCTTACTCTGAAGTGGGTGATTTCAAAGCAAGGCTGCCTCTCACGGCCTCTTTAGCATGTACCTACTTGCCCTTCCACTTCACTATGAGTTGAAAGTCCAAAAACCAAGTAGACATGCAGCCATGCCATGGTGTTGAACTTTCTCACTATCTCTATATGTATTTTCTACATTCTCCTTAAGTCAAAAAGTCAAATTTAATTTACAAAATAATAAAATTAGAACAGCGCATGATACTACAAAGCCTATTTTCCTAACACTTGGGAGTTGGAGCCTCTAGAACAGTGAGCTACACATACCACTGTTTGTATAGAGTACACTGTCAGTTACTCTGTTAGAGCAAGAGAAAATGGGGTAGATCCTGTTTGATTTTATTGTCTGTAGGTACGTACCTTTTTATTAAAAGGATTGAGTTTCATTTGGCACTGTTTAAAATGTTTTCCCATTAACCTAAGAACCTAACTAGCTACTACTAAAACAGAAAATTTAAAATCCTACATGAAAATTATTTAATCTTCCAAATTGAGTTTTCTATCCTCAGTCATCAATGGTTTTAATTCAGTTAGTAGTTAGTGCATTAAACTAGCTAAATCTTTTTCAGATATAATATTTTTGAATGTCTTTGTGTTGCTATAACTAAGCATCACAGACTGTTGCTTATAAGCAGTAGAAATACCGTTCACACTTCTGGAGTCTCGGAAGTCTGAGGTCAGGTATGGAATGGTGAGAGTCTGGACTCCCTGCTTCTAAGAGTTAACCTTGTTGTACTGTTCATTCAGACAAAACAGATGCCATTTCCTTAACTGGCAGGAGGATAAGAACAAGTCAGTGTTCCCTCCATTCAGCCATTTTACATGGGGACCTGGTCCCATTCACTAGAGCAGAGACTTAGGGCACAGCCACCTCTCTAGTTGCGTTGAGATTGAGCTTCAATGTGAATTTGGGAGGGAACAAAATTATTTAAACATTAAAAGTAAAAATACTAGTGTAATTACGTTAATGAATGCATGTTCAATAAATGAAAAACCTTTTAGGTATTGAAATCTTTAAGGTATTGGCAACTACTTTTAAAATTAGGATTATTGGCTTCAAATCATTTATTGACCAGTGTACCTCTTTAAGGACTGACAATGGAGAAAAGTTCAGTCAGTCTTCATGGTGATTTTGAGGGTTAAAATGAAAATCTCTATCACTCAGTGGTTCGGTCTTCCTGCATCTCCCATAGTACCACTAAATGTCACACTGAAGACTTTATTTGGTAACTGGGGTTACGTTTGATATTTTAGCATCTGTTATATTTAGTCTCATTTCCTTCTCAAATACAGTTACATTTTAATTCTTGGAGTTGGAAGAGTTCTTCTTTTATTTGTAATTTTTTATAATCTTTAATGCTTCGTTCAAGGCCACAGTTACAAGCATTATATATTTATTTGTACTCTGAGAGATATTTTAGATCACTTTATACCTCTTTTGTTTTTTCTCCATGCTCATATCACTATTTTAAAGTTCATGTCTATAGATACTTGCTAAGCTGTAAAGTAGACTAAATCTAGGTTGATCTTATGCCAGTTTTTCATTTACATTATTTTCTTTTAATTTATATAATTTTCCTAAGACCTCAAAAATTTCATATGACTAAGCCTTTAGGATATTCTTAGTTTTGATATACTTTTAAACCATAGAGTCCTTCTTCCATTTTTTTTCTCCAACTAGCAGTGCTTAGTTTGTAGGATTGCTGCACATTGGCTCTCATTTCACCAGGTGGTACACTGCACTCTTCTCCTGTGTTAGAGCCCCTGTGTTCTGGATCCTGTGTGCATCACTTCAGTTGACTTCTCTGCTTTGATGCTACCATCCTACATTGTTTCCCTCGGAAAAAGGAAAGAATAAATAAGACGTAAATTTAAGACTGCCTGCCTACTGGCTCTGTTCTCATGTGTGATTGATAATTTGAGTAAAGAAAAATGCTGTTGATTAAGTTTCATACTCAAGCTTTCTATAGTTTAAAACCATGTCTCAATCAGAGTCTTGAAGAAGAATAAAAATCATAGTGCTGGAACAGTTGAGAATTCTAACTTAGAGATGCACATGGGAGACTGAGTGATTCCCCACATTCTTGCCTGCACCTATGACAACAGGCACCATCTCAGCTCTGAGGGATTTTACTACTGTGGGACTAACCAGTGCTGGGTCAACTGCTTCTACTTTTCCAAACAGTCATGATTGGTTGCTTCCTGTGTTGTTCATGCTGTGGTACTGCATCAGTCTTTCAGTTTTGAAATGATAGAACAAATTTCATAGTCCTGTATTATTAAGAAGTATAAAGTCTCTACCATCCATTGGGAGTGATTTCATAAAAGTCAGTTTATTTTTATTCAAGTTTCTGCATAATTGAACTTCTCAAGGGAAGACCAGACTAACAGAGAGGCATGTTTCATTGGTGACATTTGATTTCATAACTTTTTAAGGATTGCCTGGACATCGGGAAGTAGAAGTTAAATATGTGGACTTTGGTAATACTGCAAAAATAACACTTAAAGATATGCGGAAAATAAAGGATGAGTTTTTGGAACCCCCAGAGAAGGTAATTTACCTGTTATAAACACACAACTAGGATATTAACCCAATATGAAATCATTTTCTACATAGAAATGTCATGTTAATGACTATTTTACTCTTTAAGCAGTGCCTGATACAAGGACTATAGACAAAGTTTGCTACTTTGAAGTTAAAGTACTCTTTAAGAAACAGTGTATGGGCCTAGAAGGTAGAACACTTGCCTAGTATGTCCAAGGCCCTGGGTTCAATCCCAAGGTCTGTAGTAATAATAAAAGGCATATGTTGCCAAATGAACATAAACATTTAATAAAAGTGTGCTTTGGTCGTAAGTCCTTACTAGTTTGGAGCTTTTCATTCAGTATGAGCTCATGTCACATGTTAAAAGTTTCAGTTTTGTGACATATTTTATAAAGCTTATCTCAGAATTGTTTAATTTCTGTGTAAATAACCAAAGGTCTATAATAGAGAGAAATGTGGGAGAATATGTAAAATACTTAACCATAATGATCTCAGTGCAGTAGGATCAGAAGGAGGCTTATTAACTTATCTTCTCTTGTTATTTAAATTTTTACTAAAATGTCTTTTTAACGGATTTTTGTCACTTCAGTCTCTTTAAAATGCACATATACAGACATGTCACAGTACTCATGTAGTCAAAGGGACAACTTGTGGAAATTAGTTCTCTTCTTCCATCATATGGGCCTTGGTGATGGGGCTCAGGTTGTCTAACTTGGAAGCATTTACCTTTACCTGTGTAGCCATCTTGCCAGTCATAAAAAGAAACTAAAAAATGCAGATGAGCAAAATACTCAGTGTGGCTGGAGATATGACTCCATTGCTCAGAGGAGTGCTGCTCTACCAAGGACCCAGGTTTGTTTGCTGGCACCCACATGGCAGCTCCCAGCCATTTGTAACTCCAGGGCAGAGAATCTGATGGCCCACTTTGGTCTCTGTGGGCACCAGGAGTTCGGGAATGCATGTGATGCACAACATGCAGAGAAATACTCATATGCATTGCAAAAGTAAATATTTTACAACATATTCATTGTTTTAACCAAGCATGGTAACACATACCTTTAATCTCAGCATCCAGGAGGCAAGGCAGACAGAGATCTCTGTGAGTTCAAGACCAGCCTGATCTCTATCCCAAGTTTTGTATCAGCCAAGTTACATGGATGACCCTGTCTCAAAAACCAAAACAAAAATATTCAGTGCTTTTGAATTATGTTCTTGTAGAATATATCATTCAGTGTTTTGTTTTGTTTTGTTTTGAAACGTACTCTAGCTCTGGCTGGCCTGGAACTTGACCATGTAGACCAAGATGACCTCAAACTCACAAGAGATTCACCTGCCTCTATTTCCCAGGTTCTGGTATTAAAGCTGTAAGCTACCAGGTTTGGCCACCTTTCACATTCTTAGCAGTTCTAGAATGAATATAAATTGTCCTGTATTTCTCTGTTTCTGCCTTTACAGTATATCATAAATGACTTTTAAATGAATGCTTATTATTCTTGTATATGAATTGCAACAATTTCAACCAAATTGTTAATTCCAATTACTTTTGTTTATTAAGCTATTTTATGGGTACTTCATATACTTGATGATTCCTAAATAGTTTGAATTAGAGAGTTTATTGATTTTGAAGGTTTTACTTGATTTGTTTGGGGGCTTTCTTTGAAGCTCTGGAGTTAGAGCCTAGGACCTCAAGCTTGCTTTTCTAGTGCAGTACTAACCAAGCTGTGTAAGCATTAGCTTTCTACACTTAAAGTAAAAGTTTAAAATAACTGCAAATTAAGCTTATATTCTTAATGATGAAACTTTGTTTGATACAGGCAATTAAATGTAAACTGGCATACATTGAACCAAGTAAAAGATCTCAGTGGTCCAAAAAGGCTAAGGAAAAATTTGAAGAAAAGACTCAAGATAAATTCGTCACATGTTCTGTTATTAGTAAGATTTCTATTTTTGTCTATTATTATTACTATCTAAATAAGATTAACATTATATAACAATGATCGTATCTTAGAGCAAATTCAATCTCCCTTGAGTAGTAACAATGAGAAATAACATTCATTGAAAATTAGGTTTGGGGGATTTTATCTCCTGTATGCCTTACAGACAAAGCACACCAGACAAAAAACATCATTAAAGACTAGTCATCCTTACAATAGTAATTGGTTTGCACCTTTAGTCTCTGCTACTTGGGAGGCTGAGAATCACTGGGGCCCAGAAATTTGAGGCCGGTCTCAACTAAGTAACCAGACCTCACTTAAAACAATGAAACCATCAAGTCACCTTCACTGTGGCCTCTTGTAAACCTAAAGTCAGAAATTAGCTTACTTGTCTGCATTTGCTGAG
Organism: Apodemus sylvaticus; assembly: GCF_947179515.1. Taxonomy (NCBI): domain Eukaryota; kingdom Metazoa; phylum Chordata; class Mammalia; order Rodentia; family Muridae; genus Apodemus; species Apodemus sylvaticus. The sequence continues at coordinate 71,201,005 of NC_067479.1, read as the reverse complement.
TCCATGGTTTAGTCTTAGACAAGTGAAGGGAGACAGAACATGGCTGGTAAATAGCTTTTGTTTGCTTGCTTGCTTACTTGTTTTTCTTTCTTTCATTTGTTCCAAGTGAATTCAGTTGTAGATTCTCTCCATATTTTGAGAAAAATTATACCAGTTTTGGAAGTGCTCAGTTCTATAACCCTCGTTGACCACTAACCTACAGTTTTCTAACAGATGTTATAAAAATCAAAGGTTGATTGCATGAGTCTAATTTGAATTGTTATGATGGTAGTCTTTTTTCTGGAAGCCTTAGTGGAAAGCCTTTATCTCCTTTATAGTAAGCACACATTCTACTTAAAGATAGTAATGTGTTGTAAACTGCTTGCCCACACTCCATTATAGGTATTCACTGTGTACATTGTATGTGCATTCCTCAACTTGAAAAATCCCAAGTCTCCAAACACATCTGGCCCTAAAGGTTGTCAGTAAGAAGATGGGAATCTTGGATAGAAACACACACACACCATATGTATATTTGTGTGCAAATTTTATCTTTTTCAAATAACACTTGCCAGAGTTGAGTTCAATGAGTATTTGTTCAGATAATTACTAAGCAAGTTCCTTGTTATATACTACTATTAAGAAATAATTTTACCCTTAATTAACTCCTAGTTTGCTATAAGTGGACACAAAAAAGCAGTTTTTTCAAAGACAATTTAATTTGTCCTAAATAAACAAAAATAACGGAAAAAATACTAGTTATTTGAGATTTTTGTTAGTTTTTAACTCTTTATTAGCCTTAAAAATGCTATAAATCATCCAAAATTGACACTGGCCTAAGTTAATTTTCACTCACTTTTGTTCTTTTATTTTCCTTAAAACAGTATATGAAAATACAACAATACTTCTTCCTTTAAAAATATATTAATTTATATTTTATGGATCCAAAACTTTAAACTGCTTTTGGTTCATTATAGAAAATATAGCACATGACAACCTAAAATAAAATGTATAGAACTCTATATGCTATCCACTTGAATAATTAATTATTGGCAGTCACTGTGGCTTCACTCCAAGTCACTGTGCTCTGACTCCTAGGGACATTATTCAGCCAGAAATTCTGACATTATTCTGACATTATTCAGCCAGAAATTTCACATATGGAAAAGTCATGAGTTGCTTCCAATTTTTAAAAAACAAATTTGCTGATATGTACAATTTGTAGCATATGTCTTTCTTTTCCCAAACTAGTCTTAATGATTTTTACAGAGATTCTGGAAAATAATGTGCTTGTGGTTGAGCTTTTTGATTCCCGCGCTTCTGGAACAAGTGCTATTAGTATTAATGACCAACTGGTGAAAGAAGGCCTAGCATCTTATGAAGCAGGGTAAGTCATTGGTAGAGCATCACTTTAGTTCATGGATAATGTTTTAATCACAAGATGAGCAAGAAATTTCCTACATCAGAGAAAAGATGGTAAGGGGGATAGTTAGAGTCATCAGTTTAATGAGGAGCAAAGCATCCTTCTTTTTACTCCTAGTTAGGACCCTGAAAATCAAAAGAAAGAAGGGTTTCTTGCCTAGAGGTAGTGTCACAAGCCTTAAATCTCAGCACTGGGGGTGGGAAGTAGACAGACTATCAGATCTCTGAGTTTGAGGCTAGTCTGTCTGGTCTACAGAGTGAGTTCTAGGACAGCCAGGGCTACAAAGAGAAACCCTGTCTCAAATAACAACACAGAGAGAAACAGAGACAGAGAGACAAAGAGACAGAAACAGACAGTTCTTGAGATCAAGATTACATCTGAGAAAAAGAAGATTAACATCTTACTTCCATGCAGAATCTTCTTACGCTTCTTGGGCCTCTTTAGGAAAATCAGGACTAGAACAGCACTAAAGATAGTGGTAGAGTCTGTACTCCCAACTTCAGAAATTTGTATTTTCCTAAATTTGAAGGTTTACTTTAGCCAGGCTGAAGCATTATTGTCCCAAGCAAGGAGTAGCCAGTGGCCAAGGTGATCTCAGAAGCAGTGGAGACTTGTGAAGAGAGGGTAGTCCTTACAGGGTAGTGTAGGGTTCCATAGCTGCCTGCAGCTATTACGAAGTGGGTTTCTGGAACAGAAGCTGAGGAATAAATAGGGAAGAGGGGCGAAAAGAAGTACGGCTAAGACAATATTCACTGATCAAAGCCCGAAACTTTAATGGCGCCAGACCTTTTAACAGTTTGGGCAAACCCTTCCCCCCAGACTCCAGGCTGAGTTCCGGTGGAAGTTGTCTAGCTTCTCTTGGAGGTCCTCGTCTTGACTGCTCCGGCAGCTGGGTGGGTCACCTGTTTAATTCAGGAATTCCTAGACCTAGAGGAACAATGAACTTAACCTTTACTTTGAGCACTCCACCCTGGGTGGAGCAGGATCCTGGCTATCTGGGAGAAGTTAACCTTGACCAAAGTCAAACTCTGACCAAGTGCATGACTGCCCCAATATGGCTCTGTACAGGGTAGGGTCTCTTACATAATACCTGGATGTAGCCTTCAAAAAAGCCAGCATTTGAACATCTATAAGCATAAGCCAAAGAGATGATAACCTCCAGCAGCGGCCTGCAGTAACTCCTACTAACAATAATGGCCTATGATCATGTTCCCCTTTCACTGTTAAGTCACACATATGGAAGGGAAAAAATGAAAGTAAACACTCAATACTATATTGAAACTTTAAATGCAGTTTTGGAGAGAGCATGCATGTGTGGAGGCTTGCATACATACACACACTTATGTGCATGTGTGCAGGTGGGCATACATATATACATATGGAAACCAAATACAGGTGTCATTCCTTTGGAGCCACGCAATTTTTTTTATGAGACATGATCTTTCTACCTGAAGCTCACATATAATGATAAGCTAGCTGACCATTGAGACACATGAATTCTCCTGTCTGTCTCTCCACAGTGAATACATGTGCTCCTAGGTCTGTTTTTTCTTTTGGGGCAGGAGTTGTTGTTTGTTTTTTTGGATGCCGGGAATCAAACTGAAGTCCTCATGCTTGCATGACAAACACTTTACCAATATCTTTAGCCCCTAAAGATAGGATTTCTTTAAGATGCCTAGATAATTGAGTGAATTTTGACAAACTTGTAGTCATATACCATCAAGTTGTGCTGTGACTTTGACATGTGCGTGCCTATGTGCACACACCACAGACACACAAAGCCAGTGTAAACCATAATTACAAGCCATTATCTATGGTGAATATTGATAAAGCCTAGAGGTAAAAAGAAAATTATCATAAACTGTGGCCAAAAATACCCAAAAACCCTTTCTTCTAAAATCTTCTAAGATCAGGAATGAAAAACTAAGTCAATTTCAGCATTTCTGTTCAGCAAAATATGAGAGTCATAAGAGAGCACTTAAACAAAAACAAGACAAGCATCCAACATGGACAAGAAATACATAAAATTATTATTGTTCATAGGTAATTTGATCTTACATGTAAAACATTTAAAATATCGACAAACTATTATAATTAATAAAGTTAAAAATCAGTGGGATATAAGGTCAACATCTTATGATTTCAAAATGAAAGGCTCATGTGTTGAAGGTGCAGTTCCCAATGGCAGATGTGATGATTCAGAGTTGAGTATGGGAGCTTTAACACAGTCAGTCAATTGATCCACTGATGGACTCATAATTTAATGGTGTTATTAGAAAAGATATAAATTTGGAGCTTGGGTCTAACTGGAAGACGGAGTTCACAGAGGATATAACGTGGGAGCCATATTTTGGCCCAGGATCTTCTCTGTCTCACTCTTTCCTAGCTACCTTGAGTTAATCCTCCGCCACACATTCCATCCATTCTGGTAATCTGCCTCATCTCAGACCCAAACTTTGTGTCCCACCAGCCTTTGACTAAAACCTCCAGAAACAAATTTTTCCTCCTTCACTGTTTCTTCCAACTATCCACCACAGTGGTAAAAAGGCTAACAACAAAGACTCAACCCCATTTATGCAATAATGAACATTTTACAAAGAAAAGGATGATTGCAGTTTTTTCTACTGTAGTACCAAGAAGAGTAACATGCTTTAAGAATTACCAGAATGGGACTGAAGACATGGCCCAGCAGCAAAGAGCACTGGCAGTTCTTCCTCTCTTCCAGAGGACCCCAGTTCAATTCTCAGCAGTCAGATGGTGCTCACAATCATCTGTAACTCCAGTTCCAAGGGATCCATCACTATACTTTACCCTTGCAGGCACTGCGTGCACATGGTCCACAGACATATTGCAGGCAAAACATTCAGACACATAATTAACCAAAGAGGAAAAAATAACTTATACAGTACAAATCTGAATACTTTTCTGAATGATACCAAAAAAGACATTAATAAGTGAAAATTCATCCCATGTTTTTGGGTCAGAACGCCTGATGCAGTCAGTACCACACCAAGTAAGCAAGAGATTAGTGATCTCTGTCCAAATCCTAATGACATGTTTTTGCAGAAATAGAAAAATCCATACTAAAATTTATAGGAAAATTCATATTAGAACAGTACTGAAGAATCTAATGGACATGTACATCTCAATTTCAAATCTTACTACAATGCTACAGTAATCAAAACAGTATGATAACTAGCAAATACATGAAAAATAAACACCTAACTCTGGTACCCAGATGTGATGGGTGACATAAATGGGACTAGCAGCATATAAGTGAGAAACAAGAAAAGATGAAGTCATCTCATTATTCCCTCAGTGAAAATGAAACCCTGTGGGTTATCATGTATGGGGTATGGATGAGACCATGAGCCTGAGGCAAGTAAAACTAGAAGCAGATAGTAGTACTTCAGAGAGTAGCAGTATTGAGTTCAGGTGAAAACTATCCATTAGATTTAGCAAGAACAAAACAAAAAAACCAAAGAAACAAAATCCAAAGCAACAACCTGTCAGTGATCTTTGAACTAGATCTTAGCTTATTGTGAAAGTTTTTTTTTCTTCATCTAGTTGTCTGAGATTAGAATACAATCTGTTAAACATAACATATTTAGGTTATTTTGCTTAATGCATTCTAATGGTAATTACATTCCTGTTGACAAACTAATAACTTTTTACTGACTGATACTCTAGCCAAAGGTTGGTAAACTCTGAATTGACTTTGTGAGTACATAGTATCAATGGGAAGAGTTGAAGCTATGAATAAGGTTGGTAAGCTTATCGATTTTTCAAGTAGAAGGTTTGGGTTTAGCTTTTCTTTTGTGTACTTGCTTTGGTGTTGGCTAAGTAGCCTTTTAAAAGAAAAAAGTCAACTTTAGCAATTGCTGTTGATATCAAAGTTAGGAATCAGAAAATCATAGGTAAAGTGTGCTCATCTCTAAAAACAAGCAAGTATTAATATTTTACTGATTATTCTTTTTGCCAACTTCTATTATTTTTCAGATATACCCTCAAAGATAATTCTAAAAAGCATCTTGAAGTATGGGATCCTTCTCCTGAAGAAATTATTTCAAGTGAAATAAACAACTTAAGTCCTCTGTCTATAAAATCTCTACCTAATGAGAATTTCCAGTCATTATATAACAAGGAGCTGCCTGTGAACATATGTAATGTAATATCTCCTGAGAAGATTTATGTTCAATGGTTATTAACAGAAAACTTACTTAATAGGTATATTATATAATGAAAGCAATTGCCTTGTTGTTTTATTTTTTGTATTCTTTGCTTCAAATAGTTAGATCCATAGTGTTTAATTTTGAAAGCCATGAGATAATTTCAACTAAATTATCTCTAAACTCTTTCTTAAAAGCATAACATCTCTTCTTTAGCTATTTTCACAATACTATAATCTATGCCACAAGTACTTACTGAGTACCTTACTCCATGTCAGCCTGTATTTAGTGTTGAGGATTGCAGTAACACATGGTTAATTCTTTGCTGACATAGGACTTAAATTATAGTAAAGAAAGATAATGAATAAATAAAACTCAATGTGGGGTGATGATAAAGGAATAATAAGCAAAAGTAAAGCTTTTCAGGAAAGTAGTTATGGTCAAAGAAGACCTCACAGAGATGAAGGCTTTCCAGATGTGTCCTAAGCTGGGCACTCAGGAGGCAGACAGGTAGATTTCTGTAACTATATGTTGTACATGTTGAGTCCAGGTTAATCATAGCTACATAGTGAAATCCTGTCTCAAAGGATGGATGGATAGATGGATGGACGGCCAGACAGACAGACAACTTTGAGCTGTACAAAATGGCATATGCATGTGAAAAGCTCATATCCTAAACTGCTGTCCAATGTGTCCTGAATGAGACAGGAAAGCATCTGGGTTGTATCTAAGCAACCTGTATCTTAAGCAAAAGGAAGAATTAGTTCAAAGGTTTGGAAATAATTTATACATTCAAAGAACATTGCATTCAGATTCACCAGAGTGAAATGACCAAAGGGTTTTGGTAAAAATCTGGTGAAGCCGGGCAGTGGAGGCACATGACTTTAATCCCAGCACTTGGGAGGCAGAGGCAGGCAGATTTCTGAGTTCAAGGCCAGCCTGATCTACAGAGTGAGTTTCAGGACAGCCAGGGCTATACAGTGAAACCCTGTCTCAAACAAAACAAAACAAAATCTGGTAAAGAGAATTATATAAGAAATTATTGTAAATTAAAGCACTTTTGTGTCTCTATAGTTTAGAAGAGAAGATGATAGCTGCTTATGAGCACTCAGAATGGAAGCCTGTTAAGTGGGAATGTGATATGCACTGTGCTGTTAAGGTTCCAGCTAAAAATCAGTGGCGAAGAGGCCAGATTATCAGAATGGTTACAGACACGCTGGTAGAGGTAAATGCAAAGTTAAAATGTAATCATGAAAGTACATTTTTCATTTGCCTATGATTACTTAGTTCGATTCTTATTATGCTTTTCAATTTGGAAAAAAATGTTAAAATTTTCCCTAAACTTAAATTACTGCTCTCATAGGTCTTGCTATATGATGTCGGTGTTGAACTAGTAGTGAATATTAACTGCTTAAGAGAACTTCAAGAAAATCTAAAGACAATGGGAAGATTATCTTTGGAATGTTCACTTGTTGATATAAGGTAATTTTTGGCTAAGTAATTTTCTCATTGTATATTATTTTAAATACTTTAGGATGGTTTCTTGTCAGTTTTAATACATTCTTGAACTTTCAAAAAATTTTATTAAGGTTTTTTTGGGGGGTGAGTGTTGGGCATTGTTGAGACAAGGTCCTTCCAAGTAGTCTTGGAACTTGCTATGTAGACCAGGCTGGCCTCAGTCTCACAGAGATCCACCATGCCTAGATTCAGTAAGGATGTTAAGAAGAGGAAATAAATGTTTGATCCTATAAATTAAATAGCATTAATGAAACAAAGGAAGGCTAAGTAGATTTCAAACTCTTGAGAATAAAAAGATTTGAGGAAAACTAAAGGCAGATAGAAAATGTTTCATAAGTTTCCAATTATATATAAAGCTAGAAGTGTAAATTAATAATAATAGTAGCTCATGGTATGAAAGACTGACAGAAAATAGAACCTGAAAATTGAAAAGTCAACTGGGGCCCATCCCCGGGGAGGCACCTTGCTCAGGTGAGTCCTTCTAACCCTGCAAAGCAGATGATCCATTTGGAGGCCTCTGGGGGGAGCCTTCCAGTCGCCACCTCTGGATCAGAAGCAGCCTGGGCCGCACGCTCCATCCCCAAGCAGTGCAGAGGGCCAGAGATGCATCTGGAGGCTGGCCACAAAGAAGCACCATGCTCGGCAAGTCCTGGATACCCCAGCACACCAGAAAAGCAAGATTTGGATGTAAAAATCACTGGTCGTGATGCTGTTAGAAGAACACATGAAGGACATAAATAAATCTCTTAAAGAAATTCAGGAGAAAAATGAGCAAAAGCTAGAAGCCCTTACAAGGGAAACACAAAAATCACTTAAAGAAATTCAGGATACTATGGGTCAAACGATAGTAGCCAATAAGGAGGAAATGCAAAAATCACTTTAAAAAGTACAGGAGAAATTTGATCAACAGGCAGAAGTCATGAAAGAAGAAACACAAAAATCTCTCAAAGAATTACAGGAAAACACAAACAAGCAAGTGAAGGAACTGAGCAAAAACATCCAGGATCTAAAAACAGAAGTAGAAACAACTAAGAAATCGCAAAGGGAGACAACTTTGGAGATAGAAAACCTTGGGAAGAAATCAGGGACCATAGATGGAAATATCAACAACAGAATACAAGAGATAGAACCTCAGATGCCAGAGATACCATAGAAACCGTGGACTCAACGGTCAAAGAAAATGCAAAATGCAAAAAGTTTGTAACCCAAAACATCCAGGAAATCCAGGACACAATGAGAAGACCAAACCTAAGGATTATAGGTATAGATGAGAGCAAAGATTTACAACTGAAAGGGCCAGCAAATATTTTCAACAAAATGGAAGAAAACTTCCCTAACCTAAAGAGAGAGATGCCCATGAATATACAAGAAGCCTACAGAACTCCAAACAGACTGGACCAGAACAGAAATACATCCCGTCATATAATAATCAAAACCCCAAATGCACTAAACAAGGAAATAATATTAAAGGCAGTAAGAAAAAGAGGCAAAGTAACATATAAAGGAAGACCTATAAGAATCACAACAGACTTCTCACCAGAGACTGTGAAAGCTAGAAGATCCTGGGCAGATCTCATGCAGATTCTAAGAGAACACAAATGCCAGCCAAAACTTCTATACCCAGCAAAACTCTCAATCACCATAGATGGGGAAACCAAAATATTCGATGACAAAACCAAGTTCACCCAATATCTTACCAGAAACCCAGCCCTACAAAGGATAATAGGAGGAAAATACCAATACAAGGAAGGAAATTTCACCCTGGAAAATGCAAGATAGTAACCTTCTTTCATCAAACCCAAAAGAAGAAAACCGATCAAATATAAAAGATAACATCAAAAATGACAGGAAGTAATAATCACTATTCATTAATATCTCTTAATATCAATGGACTCAATTCCCCAATAAAAAGACATAGACTAACAGACTAGATACGTAAACAGGATCCCACATTTTGCTGCATACAGGAAACACACCTCAGTGTCAAAGACAAACACTACCTTAGAGTAAAAGGCTGGAAGACAATTTTACAAGCAAATGGTCTGATGAAACAAGCTGGAGTAGCCATTCTAATATCAGATAAAATTGACTTTCAACCTAAAGTCATCAAAAGAGACACTGAGGGACACTTCCTGCTGGTCAAAGGAAAAACACACCAAGAAGAACTCTCAATCCTGAACATCTATGCTCCAAATGGAAAGGCACCCTCATTCATAAAAGAAACTTTATTAAAGCTCAAAGCACACATTGTACCTAACACAATAATTGTGGGTGACTTCAACACTGCACTTTCCTCAATGTGCCAATCAGGAAAACAGAAACTAAACAGGGACACAGTGAAACTAATTGAAGCTTTGGACCAATTGGATTTGACTGATATCTATAGAACATTTCACCCTAAAGCAAAAGAATATACCTTTTTCTCAGCACCTCATGGTACCTTCTCCAAAATCGACCATATAATTGGTCACAAGACAGACCTCAACAAATATGAGAAGATCGAAATAATCCCATGCCTCCTATCAGATCACTATGGAGTAAAAGTGGTCTTCAATAGCAACAAAAACAACAGAAAGCCCACATTCACATGGAAACTGAACAGTACTCTACTCAATGATACCTTCCGTGGTCAAGGAAGAAATAAAGAAATCAAAGACCTTTTAGAATTTAATGAAAATGAAGACACAACATACCCAAATCTATGGGACACAATGAAAGCAGTGCTAAGAGGAAAACTCATAGCCCTGAGTGCCTCCAAAAAGAAAATGGAGAGAGCATACACTAGCAGCTTGATGACACATCTGAAAGCCCTGGGGCAAAAAGAAGCGAATTCACCCAGGAGGAGTAGAAGGCAGGAAATCATCAAACTCAGGGCTGAAATCAATCAAGTAACCATACAAAGAATCAACGAATCCAGGAGCTGGTTCTTTGAGAAAATAAACAAGATAGATAAACCCTTAGCCAGACTAACCAAAGGGCACAGAGACAGTATCCAGATTAACAAAATTAGAAATGAAAAGGGAGATATAACAACAGAAACTAAGGAAATTCAAAAAATCATCAGATCTTACTACCAAAGTCTATACTCAACACAACTGGAGAATCTGAAGGAAATGGACAATTTCCTAGACAGATACCAAACACCAAAATTAAATCAGGATCAAATAGATCATCTAAACAGGCCCATAACCCCTAAAGAAATAAAAGGGGTCATAGAAAGTCTCCCAACCACAAAAAGCACAGGACCAGATGGCTTCAGTGCAGAATTCTATCAGACCTTCAAAGAAGACCTAACACCAATACTCTTCAAACTGTTCCACAAAATAGAAACAGAAGGAACACTACCCAACTCGTTCTACGAAGCCACAGTTACACTGATACCAAAACCACACAAAGATCCAACAAAGAAAGAGAACTTCAGACCAATTTCCCTTATGAATATCGATGCAAAAATACTCAATAAAATTCTTGCCAACTGAATCCAAGAACACATCAAAACAATCATCCACCATAATCAAGTGGGCTTCATCCCAGGGATGCAGGGATGGTTCAATATACGGAAATCCATCAATGTAATCCACTATATAAACAAACTCAAAGAAAAAAACTATATGATCATTTCATTAGATGCTGAAAAGGCATTTGACAAAATTCAGCATCCTTTCATGCTAAGTCTTGAAAAGAACAGGAATCCAAGGCCCATACCTAAACATAATTAAAGCAATATACAGCAAACCGGTAGCCAACATCAAACTAAATGGAGAGAAACTTGAAGCAATCCCACTAAAATCAGGGACTAGACAAGGCTGCCCTCTCTCCATAACTTTTCAATATAGTACTTGAAGTCCTAGCTAGAGCAATTAGACAACATAAGGAGGTCAAAGGTATACAAATTGGAAAGGAAGAAGTCAAACTCTCACTATTTGTAGATGACATGATAGTCTACTTAAGTGACCCAAAAAATTCCACCAGGGAACTCCTACAGCTGATAAACAACTTCAGCAAAGTGGCAGGTTATAAAATCAACTCAAGCAAATCAGTTGCCTTCCTATAGTCAAAGGATAAGCAGGTTGAGAAAGAAGTTAGGGAAATGACACCCTTCACAATAGCCACAAACAACATAAAGTATCTTGGTGTGACTCTAACCAAACAAGTGAAAGATCTATACGACAAGAACTTCAGGTCCGTGAAGAAAGAAATCGAAGAAGACCTCAGAAAATGGAAAAATCTGCCATGCTCTTGGATTGGCAGGATTAATATAGTTAAAATGGCCATCTTGCCAAAGGCAATATACAGATTCATTGCAATCCCTATCAAAATCCCAACTCAGTTCTTCACAGAATTGGAAAAAGCAATTCTCCAATTTATCTAGAATAACAAAAAAAACCCAGGATAGCTAAAACTATTCTCAACAGTAAAAGAACTTCTGGGGGTATTAGTATCCCAGACCTCAAGCAATACTATAGAGCAATAGTGTTAAAAACTGCATGGTATTGGCACGGGGACAGGCAAGTGGACCAATGGAATAGAATTGAAGACCCAGAAATGAATCCACACACCTATGGTCACTTGATCTTCCACAAAGGAGCAGAAAACATCCAGTGGAAAAAAGATAGCCTTTTCAATAAATGGTGCTGGTTCAACTGGAGGTCAGCATGCAGGAGAATGCGAATTGACCCATTCTTATCTCCTTGTACTAAGCTCAACTCCAAGTGGATCAAGGACCTCCACATAAAACCAGACACACTGAAACTAATAGAAAAGAAACTGGGGAAAACCCTTGAAGACATAGGCACAGGGGAAAATTTCCTGAACAGAACACCAATAGCTTATGCACTAAGATCAAGAATTGACAAATGGATCTCATAAAATTACAAAGTTTCTGTAAGGCAAAGGACACCGTCAAAAGGACAAAACAGCAACCAACAAATTGGGAACAGATCTTCACCAACCCTACATCTGATAGAGGGCTAACATCCAATAAATACAAAGAACTCAAGAAATTAGACCCCAGGGAACCAAATAACCCTATTAAAAATGGGGTACAGACCTAAACAAAGAATTTTCACCTGAAGAAATTCGAATGGCTGAGAAGCACCTTAATAAATGCTCAACATCTGGCGAGGATGTGGAGAAAGAGGAACACTCCTCCACTGCTGGTGGGGCTGTAAGATGGTACAACCACTTTGGAAATCAGTCTGGCGGTTCCTCAGAAGACTGGACATGACACTTCCGGAGGACCCTGCTATACCTTTCCTGGGCATATACCCAAAGGATTCCCTGGCATGCAATAAAGACACATGCTCCATTATGTTCATAGCAACCTTATTTATAATAGCCAGAAGCTGGAAATAACCCAGATGCCCCTCAAAGGAGCAATGGATACAGAAAATGTGGTATATTTACACAATGGAATACTACTCAGCAATTAGAAACAATGAATTCACAAAATTTTTAGGCAAATGGTTTGATCTGGAAAATATCACTAAGTGAGGTAACCCAATCACAAAAGAATACACATGGAATGCAATCTCTGATAAGTGGATATTAATTAGCCCAGAAGCCCTGAATACCCAAGGCACAAATTGCATAACAAATGACTCCCATGAAGAAGTATGGATAGGGTCCTGATCCTGGAAAGGATTGATCTAGCATTGGAGGGGAATATAAGGACAGAAAAAGGAGGGAGGTGATTGGAGAATGGATGGAGAGAAGAAGGTTTGTGGGACATATGGGGAGGGAGGATCTGGGAAAGGGGAAGTCATTTGGAATGTAAACAAAGAATATAGAAAATAAAAATATTAAAAAAAAATGCTCAACATCATTAGCCATTAGGGAAATGCAGATCAAAACAACCCTGAGATTTCACCTCACACCAGTCAGAATGGCTAAGGTTAAAAACTCAGGAGACAGCTGGTGTTGGCGAGGATGTAGAGAAAGAGGAATACTCCTTCACTGCTGGTGGGATTGCAAGATGGTACATCCATTATGGAAATCAGTCTGGCAGTTCCTAAGAAAACTGGGCATGATACTTCGGGAGAACCCTGCTATACCTCTCCTGGGCATATACCCAGAGGATTCCCCAGCATGAAATAAGGACACATGCTCCACTATGTTCGTAGCAGCCTTATTTATAATAGCCAGAAGCTGGAAAGAACCCAGATATCCCTCAGTGGAGGAATGGATACAGAAAATGTGGTATATATACATAATGGAGTACTATTCAGCAATTAAAAACAATGAATTCATGAATTTATTAGGCAAATGGATGGAACTGGAAAATATCATCCTAAGCGAGGTAGCGCAATCACAAACGAATACACATGGAATGCAATCATTGATAAGTGATTAATTGGCCCTGAAGCTCTGAATACTGAAGATACAATTAGCATATCAAATGATTCTCAGGAAGAAGGAAGAAGAAAGCCGTAATATTGGAAAGGCTTGATCCAGCATAGTAGGGGAGTATCAGGACAGAGAAAAGGGAGGAGGAAAGACAGGAGAATGGATGGAGAGAAGAGGACTTATGGAACATATGCGGGGGGTGGGGGGGGGGGAGGGACTGGGAAAGGGGACCGCTTCTAGAATGTAAACAAAGAATATAGAAAATAAATTAAAAATTAAAAATAAAATAAAAATAAAAAATAGATTAAAAAAAAACAACCCTGAGATTTCACCTTACACCAGTAAAAAAAAAAAAAAAAAGAAAGAAAAAGAAAAGTCAACTGGGTATGATAGCTGTACCTGTAATTATAGCACTCAGGAGGCTGAAGCAAGAGATCATAAGCTTAAGAGTCAGCCTGAGCATAGTGAGATAGGTCCAAAAGGAGAAGGAGGAGAGAAGACCAATTAGGAGGAGGGGGGGCAGAAAAAGGGGAGGAGGAAGGAAAACAACTAGGAGGAAGAAGAGGAGGGGTTGGGGTTGGCTCAGAGTATGATTATTAGCAAAAAAGCAGAGTTTGAAAAGATGACAGTTCACAATCCCCCTCTCTACCCCAAATGAGAAAAGATCAGAAACGTGAACTAAACCTGGAAAAGCATAAAAGCACATTGACTGTTGAGATGGCTCAGAGGGTAGAGGCACTGGGCCACTTGTTTAGTGAGTTTACTCTCCTGGACCCACATGCTGGGAAGAGAACCAACTCCCCAAGTTGTCCTTTGACCTCCACATTTGTATTATTTATTTGTGTATATATATGCACACATATACACAGTATAATTTTTAAAAGAGAACTAAGATAATTTTAATTTTGAAAAGAAAAATCCAAAGGATTAAAAAAAAAAAAGGTGTCTAACACCAAGAAAGGAAGAATCCGTGTAAGTTAGCAGACACCCTGAAGAAACAGCTGACAGCAGTACAACACAGCAAATACTAAAACTGCAATTCATGGTGTACATGAGAGATGTCAGAACTGTGAATTGAGAGTACATGGCTTATCCAGGAAAAGCAACCACAATACTTAACTCCCAGAGATAACCCAGTAAAATTGGTTTTCAAAAGAAAGAAGAGTCTAAGTCATCACTAGTGTGTTAAAACAAAAAAAAAAATAAGTGACATATATAAATATATAAAGGAGATAGAAGCTATGGATTTTATATCTAGCCAAACTTTAGTGTAGCTATAGAACAAATAATACAGAGATAAACGATAATATATATTTATGCATAATATATATCATTTATAATAAAGATACATGTGTATGTGTCTGTCTTGGGAGGGTAAGTAGAAAATGGGGTAAAGGCTATGAAAATAGGAAAGAAAATTGTGAAAATAACTTAAGTCCATGTTCACATTTGTTTTTCACTATAGAAGATCCAAGCTGTGCATGCAATTACATTATTTCTCAGTATTTCAATTCTCTGTCGTACTCATAATAAAATAGTTATTACTTTTGCTTCAGGCCAACTGGTGGAAGTGACAAGTGGACAGCAACTGCTTGTGACTGTCTTTCATTGTACCTCACTGGAGCTATAGCAACTATAATCTTACAGGTGGGTAGCAGGCCTGCCGTCTGTTTTTATGTCACATTGGCACAAGCTAGAGTCATCTGAAAGGTGGTGGGAACCTCGATTGAGAAAAGGACATCTTTTAATTAGGGATTGATCGGGGAGGAGCCAACCCATCGTGAGTGGTACCATCCCTGGGCTGGTGGGCCTGGGTTCTAAATAAGAAAGCAGGCCAAGCAAGCCATGAGGAGCAAGGCAGTAAGCAGTACCCCTCCATGGCCTCTGCATCAGCTCCTGCCCCCATGTTCCTGCCCTGCTTGAGTTTCTGTCCTAACTTCCTTTGATAATGAACCGTGACATGAAAACATAAACCAGAAGAACCCTTTCCTTCCCAAGTGCTTTGGTTGTGGTATTTCATCACAGCAGTAACCCTAACTAAGATACAGGGTAAAATGGTTAAAACAAATTTGTATTTATTATTTTATTAAAGTTTTCATCTATTCAAAGTTTCTTTTCTTGTTAAGAAAATAAAAGCAAAATATTTGGAATATATTTCCAAACTATGTTGGTCTTATGTCAAGGTATTATACTTGTATATGATACTTTGTGGCATGGAGGCATATAGTATTAATCCCAGAGCTCAGGAGATAGGAGTAAGATCAGGGTTAAAGGCCCAGCAAGGCATATTGTCCATTACTTTAATCCTAGCAGTTGGAAGGCTGAGAAATCTCTCTGAGCTGGAGGACAGCCTGGCCTACACAGCAAGTTGCAGAGCAGCCAGGGCTACATAGGAAGACTCTGCTTTAGTTAAAAATAAACAAACAGATGTAAATAAATAAGTAAATGATGTGTGTGTGTGTGTGTGTGTGTGTGTGTGTGTGTTAAGAAACACAAACATGGGAACACAAATTAGGGCTCATTTGTAAAGGTCAAACTACAACTTAACAGTAGTTGGTTCTCCTTTTATCTTTTTGGGGGTCTGGGTATTAAACTCAGGTTATCAAGTTTGTCAGCAAACAGCTTTACCTGTTCAGCCAGCTTGCCCACTCAGAAAAGCTAAAACAAGTAAATGAGTAAACAGATGTTCACAGTATTCATGTGGCTGAAGCAAAGTATTTCACATGCTTGAATTGAAATTTTTATGTTAAAAACTAGCGTAATCTAAACTGTCTTGCAAGTCTTTAGAAAACTAAGCTTCTCATAAAGTCTAAAGGAGCTGATAAAATACGCATGTTCGTGGAAGTGGATTTGGGAAGTATGTCTTTCACAAGAAAGTGTTCTACTTTCCTATTCATTTTACTTCATTATATTTCTTATGTAACTCACTTTCCATGGTACCCTTTTAACATATACTTTCTTCACTTTCAGAATGTTTCATATGAAGTAGAAAATGTCTGGTAGTAGCTTCTTTTGTGTGCTGTATGGCAAACAGTGTAAAGCACACACTGGGAACTTAGAGTTGAAGGGAACAGAAAGGCAGCTAACTCTTAGCTCAGTCAGGAAGGGGAACTTTTTTTTCTAGTTTACTTGGTTGTATTTTTTGATGTCACATTAGAGTTTCATAATTTGTCTTGTTCTAGGTATATTTCACCCTGGTAGCAAAATCTTCCTAATTCATTCTCAAAACACAAGCCTAACAAGTGAAATGATTTAAAAAGATTACAGTGTCTGTCAATACTGACTCTCTTCCATGCTGTTTCCCTTCTATACTTAGATATCAAAGTAATGTTATCTGGGATTGTTTTTTGCATAGAAAATCTAGAAGAAATTATTTTGAAAAATACTGCTTATAAGATTTCACTTTTATCTCATAAATCTCTTCAGGAAAACAATACAACGTGGCCATTACCTGTGAAAATTTTCTGCCGAGATGAAAAAGGAGAACGTGTTGATGTTTCTAAATATTTGATTAAAAAAGGTTTGGCTTTGAGAGAAAGAAGGTACAGACTTTGAAATAACTTATCGACATTCATTTCTGATGATGCTTAAGAATTGCTTCTTAGGATGTTGCAAAACCTGAGCTGCATTTTATTTGCTATTAAAGATGATTTATAGTCTAAATCCTAAAGAGTAACCTCAGAAATAGACTGCATGTTTTTTATTCATGTCAGTCAGCTCTTACTGAAAACTGGCTTGTCACATACTGGTTTTCAAGACCGTGTGTGCACTTCTCAAGAGAGAACTATGTTATTGGGATCTTGGATAGCTAGATTTATGAATGTATTAACCCAGGGAGGATGACTGATAAGATGGGAGAAAGGCAGAAATGGGAGGAGCTTCCAAAAGAGGGTGTGTTCTTCTTCTTGTCCTTACACAGAGTTCTCCATATGTAACATGGTATCAGATTCATGATGGTGGAAACCAGCAATTTTGGAAGATAATGTTGTAGAGCCAAGAAAAGAGTAGTTATCATTTGTCTCTGGTTCCAGATGGTCTGGGTAGATTTACCTTTGCTGTTTGAGTAGTTGTTGTTAAGGAGCTTTGGTTAGGGTGAAAGAGGAGAGATGGCTATTGTGGACATCATAGCAGGAGAAGTTGAAGAAGGGGAGGAAAAGAAAAAGAGTGGGGGAGATCCCCGAGAGTCCTTGCTTTTAACAACTTTCCTTATGGAATGGGGAGCCTTGGACATAGCTCAAAGCCAGTTTCAGGGGTGAGCATCAGTTATTTGTCTGACATGACAGAGATTAAAAAAAGCACATTTGTTTTGTGAACAAACGTTTTCAGCCTTTTGTTAATATGAGAAGAGAAACAGGAATAATTTTATAAGGAAAAACATTGGGTGGGGGAGACTCAAGGGCTAGTTTTAGGATCAGAGACTAGCATCAGGGTTCATACATCAGGAGGGCATCTATATAAGTCTGTGTTGAAGAACCATTTGAATGAATTGAGTCAGTTGGTAACTAGAGAGTAGCCTACAAATAGAAGACAAACCAGCTATTTAACGAATAACCCCAAGTAAAGGTTCAGAGGTCTATGAAGAGCTTTAACATTAATTTAAAATAGAATTTGTTGATAAGAAGGAATGAGGTAAATGAAAAAATTAATGATAGAACTTTGAAAGGCTTTTTTTATGATATTTAAGATGGGTTATTTGGAAAGGCATTAGTGGGTAATGAATTTGTTATATATGACCTCAAATTAATTTCTTTTTTGTTGGTAGTGGTGGTGAGGTTTGTTTTGAGACAGTCTTGCTATGTAGCTCGAGCTGGCCTGAAACTCACTATATAGGCCAGGTTAGCCTTGAAGTCTCAAACATCAACCTGCCTCTGCCTCCTAAGTGCTAGGATTAAAAGTTTGCCCCACCAAAGTTAATTTCTTTAATTAATTTAATTTTGTGGTTTCTGTTAGAATATTAAGCCACAAAGAAAGAAAAGTAATATCCTGACTACTTTAAAGGCTGAAAATAGCCCAAATATAATTGTGTCTTTGAATCTATAACATATTCCTCAACTCCATGGTTGAAGTTCCAACAGAGTTGTAGCTTCCTTTTGGTACCTCAGCTTATAAGGTGTTTTGTTAGCCACATGACCTGCCTTTGTATGTGGTGATATGTGTCATGTCCCAAGTGCCTAGGAACTTATCCCTGGGTCTAATAAAGATGAAATTGAAGTGTCGGGAAGACAGAGCTTCAGAAGAAAAAAAATATTATCAAATCCCTAAGAAAAGAGCATGTCAATGTTTATAGAATGAATCTTTTATATGATGCTCAGACACAAAGCCTAAACAGTTGTAAATCCTAGTCATTTTTCTGGGCAGGACTCCTAGTCCAAGAAACAGGATGCTAAGGCTGCTTTTACTAGAAGATCTAGCAGATTAATATCCAAAAGCTTATTATAAAGCCCTGAATATCATAAGAGAGAGACTCTTATACAATTTTGGCTCCATTGCCTTCTGTGTATGGCTCCATACATTCTGATAGGGTGTGTTAAACTATTGGGTAATGATGGCTTGAATGAGAAGGGAGAGGGAGGAAAGGGCAACAGGATAGCTCAGTGTGCACATTCACGGAGAGACTGGCCAACCCATGTGACCATTTCCTGTTTTTCTTTCTCTTAGGGCCTCCTCCTCCTACCACATTCCCAAGTAGTCATCTTGATTCAACAGTCATTTAAGCCAGAGTTTGTCAATGTTACCATGGAAAAAACAAAAAACAACTAATAATTAAATATATATTAAATTTTTCCTATTGGTTTCTTGTGTGAGTCAGGGAAGCTAATGATTTTTAACTCCTTTATGTTTTTAGCAATATTTCAGAGGTGTTTTTAAATTGTGTTTTATCATTTTATGTGTATGAGTGTTTTGCCTGGCACCCAGAGAGGCCAGAAGAGGGTATCCAATCTTCTGGAATTGGAGTTGCAGATGGTTGTGAGCCACCATGCGGTTTTGAAATTGAACCCAGGTCCTTTTCAAAAGCAGCGAGTGTTCTTAACTGCTGAGCCAGCTCTCTAGCCCAAAATTGATTTAAAAACAAACAAATGAAAAGAGGAGTTTAAATCTTGGGCTGGAGAGATGGTTCAGTAATCAAAAGTATAGGCTGCTCTTTAAAAGGACCTGGGCTCAGTTCCCAATACCCACATGGTATCTCACAATCATCCTCAACTCCAGTTGCAGAAGATCAGATGCCCTCTTTTGGCCTCTAAAAGCATAGATATACATGTAGTCAAAACATCTCATACACATAAGAGAAAAACAAGTATTTACAAAACAGTCTTTTTTAATGTGGAATTTTTTTGTTTCATCCAATAAGATATTGTGAACAGTTGTCAAACTACACTGTTACAAACATAATTTAGAAAAAAAGTACTTTATAGTGGTTTCATATTTTCTGTTTAGATGTTCTTGAATTCCTTTTTAAAAATATTTAATTATTATTATATGTAAGCACACTATAGCTGTCTTCAGACACACTAGAAGAAAGTTTCAGATCTCACTATGGATGGTTATGAGCCATCATGTGGTTACTGGGATTTGAACTCAGGACCTTTGGAAGAGCAGTCAGTGCTCTTAACCACTTGAACCATCTCTCCAGCCCAGTTCTTTTTTTTTAATTGTATATTTCTTTATTTACATTTCATATGTTATCCTAACCTCTCCCTGCCCCCCAACTCCCTATCCATCCCCCCTGCCCTGTTTCTATGAGGGTTCTCCCCCACCTACCCACTCATTCCCACCTCCTTGCCCTGGCATTCCCCTACACTCGGGCATTCTCACAGGACCAAGGGCCTCTTCCTCCCATTGATGCCCAACAAAGGCCATCCTCTGCTACATATGCAGCTGGAGCCATGGGTCCCTCCTTGTGTACTCCTTGGTTGGTGGTTTAGTCCCTGGGAGCTCTTATCTTAATGTCATAATCGTAATAACATTAACAAATTTGTTTACCAACTGATTAAAAAGAGTTATTTTCAAGTATCATGTGGAGCAAGAGCTGGGCAGCAGTTGTTAAACTTAGAGCATAAATTTTCTATTTACCAAGAAAAGCAGAAACATTTTATATGTTAATCCTGGAGTTATTTTGGAAAGGCTAAGCATGTTTTAAGTAAAGGCTGATGGACTTTCCCCTGGGAGAAGCAGTGACTGCAGCTCTAGGAGCAGGTCTGCTGAAGACTTAAAGATAATCACATCCTCTTGAGCAGCAGCAGTGGGTTTTAAAGAAGATACCTGAGGCCCTGAATACTCAGTTCACATCTTGGATTTTACCTGCAGAGAAGATACCAACAGATAGATAGATAAATATAGATAAAATAGATTCAAGAACAACTCAGAATAGATAACAGGTATAGCTATGAATGGATACATATATAGATACAGATAAAGTGGGGATTGTAGGTGCAGATTGCCTAAAAGATATAGCTGTACATTAAAGTTAGCTTGTGACAAAAGAAATAGCAGCCCTGGATGACATGGAGGAGGGGAGAAAGAACACAAACACTAGCACACAGAGCATTCAAGGAGAACATGTCTTTTAAAACTTTCCCTGGGGAAGGTAGGAGCCAGTTTCAGGAGTGGGCGTGTCTTAGAGTTTCTGTTGCTTCAATGAAACACATGACAAAAAGCAAGTTAGGGAGGAAAGTGTTTCTTCATCTTATGCTTATACATCACAGTTCATCATCAAAGGAAGTCAAGAAAATAATCCGAACAGGACAGGAGCCTAGAGACAGAGCTGATGAAGAGGCCATGAAGCTGCTGACTGGCTTGCTCTTCCTGGCTTGCTCAGCCTGCTTCCTTATAGAACCCAGGACCATCAGTTTGGGGATAGCACCACCCACAATGGACTGGGCATGCTCATATCAATTAACTAATTAAGAAAATGCCCTACATCTGGATATTATGAAGGCATTTTTGTAGTTAAGGTTCCCTCCTCTGAAATGACTTTAGCTTATGTCAAAATAAAACTGTCTATAGCACAATTGACCTCTCGTCAGCTTGATACACAACCTTTCCTTTCTTATTTATCCCTAAGATCTCACATTAAAAACATAAATAATTGTAAAAATCTTAACAATTTCAAACACATTGAAAGCTCAGTTCCTTTAAAATACTCAGCCTCTTTAAAAATCCAAAATCTCTTGAAAATTAGTCTTTAAACTGTAGGCTCCTGTAAAAATCAAAATTAAATATTTTCTTATTCTAAGAGGGAAGAACCAGGGGATAGTCACAAGCATATCAAAGCAAAACTAAACTCAAACTATTCAATATCAGGGATTCATTCACAATCTTCTGACTTCTTCAAAGGACTCTGGCTCCTCCCTCTGCAGCACACACAGCTTGTCTTCTAGGCGCCAACTGGCTCTGTTCCATCACTGCATTTTTCATGGTGGTCATCCCATGGTACTGGCATCTCCAAAACTTCTGGAGTCTTCTGCTGCAGTAGAGCCACACTTTCACCAATAGCCTCTCCTGGGTCACTTCTTGGTGTCAAGCCTCAACCTCTCTGTATAACCCTTTGATCCTGGGCCTTTGACTGCTCCTGAGGCTACACCTTCACCAGTGACCTCTGTGGCCTCTCTTAGTGCCAAGCCTCAGCTGCTCTCCATGACCCCTTCATGCCTTCAAAACTAGTATGACTCTTACACTACCAAGTTCAGATGCCAATATAAGCTATAACCTTGACCACCTCAGGAGTATAGCTTCGTTGTGCTCTCAGGAAAAACTTCCCAGAAAATTTAACCTCAAGGTTACTGAACTCATTTTAATCACTGATAATTTCTCAGCTCCAGCAGACCAGTATCAAGTATCCAAGCAAAGCAAAGGTTTCACTAGTAGTTCTGATATCTTATTAATCAGAACAACAGAATCTTAATTCAAATTAACAAATGGCCTTAAAAGAGCCATTAAACGTTTCACTGAAACTTCACAAGCCAGGCCTTAGTCTTCTGCGTCACCCTTAACTTTCTTGATTTCCAAGCTCCTATAGAAAGGCTCACTAAGTACTGAACACTCAGTGGCTTTTCTTGAAAAGAGTTACAAAGAAAGTTACAAAGTCCTTTCACATTATTCCCCAAACAACATGGTCAGGTCTGTCACAGCAATATACACAATCCTGATAC
Organism: Apodemus sylvaticus; assembly: GCF_947179515.1. NCBI lineage: Eukaryota > Metazoa > Chordata > Mammalia > Rodentia > Muridae > Apodemus > Apodemus sylvaticus. Next base: position 71,178,422 of record NC_067479.1, on the reverse strand, counting down.
CACCTTGTCTTAGTTAGGATTTCTGTTGCTGCGATGAGACACTATGACCAAACAAATAGGGGAGGAAAGGGTTTATTTGTCTTGTTTCACATCATGGTCCATCATGATGGAAGTCAGGACAGGAACTCAATCAGGGCAGAGACCTAAGGGCAGGAGCTGATGCAGAGGCCATGGGGATGTTGCTTTCTGGCTTGCTTCCCATGGCTTCCTCAGCCTACTCTCTCCTAGAACCTGGGACCTCCTGCCCAGAGATGGCACCACCCACAATGGTCTGGACCCTCCCATATCAATAACTAATCAAGAAAATACCCTACAGCTGATATTATGAAGGTATTTTCTTAGTTGAGATTCCATCCTCTCAGATGACTGTAGCTTGTGTCAAGGTGACTTTTATAAAACTATACAACACATCAACAGACATTGAAGCAGGTTGTTCATAATTTCCAATTTCTTCTAGAGAGGTAGATACCAGAGCTGGCAGGGGAGACATGGTCTGCACTCCAGAGAATGATCTAAAAGTCGTATGCTGCAGTCATGATCCATTAAGCCATTTTCCTCTTTTCCTTTCCTCCTGCAGCTGTCTGGCATGGCAGGCTCAAGTACATCCTCGACTAGAGCAAATGTTTTAGTTAAATGTTAACACATATTTGAATGATTTTTTTTCATTTTTTCTACACAATTTTATCTTTGCTCCCATTTAGATATGTTCTTTTTTTGGGTGTTACAGAGTTAGTAAATCAAGTAACAGCCATTCACCTGAGAAGTCTCTGGAAATACCCCTGGAGCAAGGAGATTCGGTAGTTACTAAGTGCTTTAAAATTAACTTTGACACTAACAAGAAAATTGCTGATAAAGTCAATGATCACAAAGTACCTGATTCTAAGGAAAAAAACTCAGAAAACAGAACCACCGGATGCTATAAACCACCAGCTATTCCTAATACGAGTTCATTTGAGGCAGTAGTGAGCTGCATTGGTGACGATGGAACTATATTTGTAGTGCCTAAATTATCAGGTAAGGTCTATTCTGTTATTAAGCTTTCTTCAGTGACTCAGGGCCTAGCAGCTCAACTTTTCTATGATAGACACACCAAGAAATCTTGGCAGGATTTACCCTTTCTGAGACTCATTTTCAGGGACTTGTTAGGGGGACTAGATGATTTCACCCAGAACGTGCAGAATGCTTTTAATAATCCTAGATAAGCTGTTTATGGATTTTTTTTTAGTTATTTTAAATGATAAGTTATTCCAACATACTGTTACCAGAGCTCCCCAGCTGGAGGCCTGTCTATGGGTCCAATGCTTTCTGCATTATGGAGAAATCAGAGCCTGAAGATATGGCTAAGTGATTAAGAGTACATACTTCTCTTGCAGAAGCCCCAAGTTCAGACCCCAACACCCAACATCGGTGGCTCAAAACCTGTAACTACAGCTCCAGAATACCCAACATTGTTTTCTGACTTTCTTGGGTATCTGCACTCAATGCACATAGACCTACATAGTTATGCTTGCATACATATAATTGAAAATAAAAATAAATCTTAAAGGAGCTAAGGAACAAGCTAGAAAGATGGCTGAGTAATTAAGGACAATCAATTTTACATGACAGTCAGTTTGTGCTGAGAAACTGCTCCAGGATTAGATGCACTTTGCCTCCATCAGTTGACTGTCAGGTGCAGCGTAGGGAAGTGGCAGCTTACCTGACAGACAGGAACTTGAATGCTGAGATTAGGTTTCTGTTTACTTGATAAGAATCCTGTTTACCCAGTAAGAATCTGCCTGGATTGGGCCAGGGCCCTCATGCATAGTTTGAGTCAGCAGTAGTTATGAGCCACCAGTGTGAATGCTAGATCCTTTGGAAGAGCAGCAAGCACTTTTAACCACTGAACGAAACTTCAAGATCCCATTTTAATAGATTTTTAAGAAAGTAAGAATACCTAAATTTTACAGGAAGGCAGTAAAGATTGGCCAGGCCTTTGAAGATATAATTAAATTCAAAATATATGAATTTTATGTCAGAATAAAAGAAATTAAGATCACCTGCTTTTATTCTAAACCTCTTATTTAGTTATTCTTAATTATATGTAGTGTTGGGGAAGTATGCACATGTGAGTTTGGATGCCTATGGAGACAGAGGACATTAGATCTTTGGAGTTACAAGTGTTTGCCAGCCACCCCAAACACACTCAGGTCCTGTACAGGAATACTACATTATCTTAACCACTTAATCATTTCCCCAGACCCATGAGCCTATTCATTAATTAATTTTATGTTCATTGGGATGGGGGTGGCTGTGAAAGCCAGAGGGGTTGGGTGTTGACATGGGTAGTTGTAACCTGGGCTCTAGACCTCAGGAAGGACAGTGAGCACTCTTAAACACTAAGCCATCTTTTCAAAACATTTTCTGAAAATCAGTTTGGTTTGGTTTGGTCTGCCCCTCAGTCTTGAATTCCAAAATTAATGTTTCAAAGAATTGGATCAAAGAGTTTACACTTGAATATCTACATTTCGGTTAAGACCAATTGAGATAAAAATCTTGAATCACCAAGTGTATTTTAAAAGGAAGAAAAAACAAAACAGGCAACCGTTCCAAGAAGTCCAAAAGCCATCCTTAAAATGTTCACACATTTTAAATTAGTCATACCAAGAATAATTTTAGTATGTAGTGATTTTAAATAAAAAAAAGTTGAACATGCATTTTTAGTAATTTATGTTTATGAATCTTAGGAGACTAAGTTTTAATCCCATTCTCTTTTGACACTAATTTCTGTGAGATTGCTTCATCTCATGTGGGCAGACACGTCAAGACTCCAGTTAACCCGAGTTACCTAGAGAGTCAAAGTAAGCATTTTCCTCTATAGAGTCTGAGGGACCCCCCAATGTAGGTAAATCTAATTGCTATAACCTTTAAATTTTCAGCCTTCATTAGGTCAATTATCAGAGATCAACATTAAAACACAAAATGACACAAGTACTTTACATTAATTCAGAAGCACTCTTAAAGTGTGTTTATGTGTTGGTTTTGTTTTGTTTTGTTTTGTTTTGTTTTGTTTTGTTCGATTCAGGATTTTACTGTATAGCCTTGGCTGGCCTGGAACTTGTTTTATAGCCAAGAGTAGCCTCAAATTCATAGATCTAACTACTAAAATTAAAGGTATGTGTCACCTAAAATCTCTAAAGGAATTAGTCAGCTAAACTCTTAGAGCCAACAAAATACCATAGGCTTAGTATTCCCCATGTTGACATAAATTACAAATATGTTGGTTGTTGTTTGTTTTATTTTTCAAGACAGGATCTCTTTGTGTAGCCCTGACTGTCCTGAAACTCACTCTGTAGACCAGTCTGGCCTCAAACTCACAGAGATTCACCTTTCTCTGCCTCCTGAGTGTTGGGATTAAAGGCATGCACCACCATACCCAGCTAGATCTCTCAAAGTTTTAATCAAATTCAGATATAAGTAAGACAGGTATCCCAAGAATCTTCATCTTGATTCCACAGCACAGCAAAGGCTACACCAATGACTATTCAAGCCTCTGACAGTGAAGATATTTTATACCAGCTTGTACTGCAAACTGACCAAGAAAAAGCCAGTTGATTCAGACATGGAGATAAAAATTAAGCCAAAGTCTAAAGGTACATGCCAAATTAGGCAACAGTGAAAACAAAGTGAGCGCTCTGCCAAGCAAACTGACTTCTGCTGTTACATAGACAAGCTATTCAGCACACAGCTTAAGGCACAGAAGGGCATTGAGCAACTTAGCGTCCTGGGATTGCAAAGAGCTCAGATACTGTTGCAGAAGAATCTTGAGTAATAGAGTTGATATTATAAAGGATTTACTGATAAACTTGCATAGATGTTAAGTCACACAATGTAGAAATTGGCAAAGGGAGTGCTGTCTCTGAAATACGCCTAAGTTAAATAGTATGCCAACCAGGTCTGTGAGAGACAGGCAGAATTCAGGATGGCAGGACGTAAATATTATTCATCAGGACTGACCAGCACTTAGTCTTGATTCTCATACCAAAGGCGACAGCCCTGACTTACAGTCAACTACTAGATCCATTCCTCTATCAGAGAAGACATCTCTAAATAGACAAGGGAGTAGTGCAGGGGACAGCCATCATTAAGTCTTGGTCTGCCATAAAGTCCCTGGTTTCCTTAAGAAAAGCATAATTTTCCATGTGGGCAAAATAACAGCTCTTTGAAAGGGGTGGCACTGGTGTGTTTAAAAATAATTTTGCAATAATATCTTGGCAAGGTAAATCCTCCAACCTGCCTAAAGGGCAAGATCAGCAGCCTCCTGTTTCTGTTTAAATTGTTCAAAGTGTAACCTAGGACCTAAACCTAAAAGAGATTTAAGGATGATACCAGATGTGGAGTAAGTCCAAGGTGTACATAAGTTAATAAAATCTTTTATTCATAGCCAGCTCCCCTTTGGGCGTTAACCAGAGCCACATGTTACAGTGTCTCATTTTCATATTCTCACCCATAAAAACATGGGTGTATATTTCTGCTGCAGTTCTGGTTCTACAGAGTCAGGCTTGGACTGGAGATCACTGTTAGGAGGGTTTGTTTCACTTGCAAAAGCCCTGAGTTTGGATCCCAGCACCTTGGAAAACCCTTTCTACTGTGAGAGCAAAAACATGTTCTATTGTCTGATTTTAGAGAAGACATATATAGTTCTTTGTGTTGTTGTTGTATTTAGTTTTAACTGCTTTTATATGTCTTTTTAATGTTTTGAGACAGGCTGGCCTTTTTTTTTTTTTTTTTTTGAGTCTCCTGGGATTGCTTCTCACTGGTAAGATTATAGGAGTGTACTACCCAGCCTGGCCTTAGAGTTTTATATGTCACGTAAATCTTAAAGAACCCCATAACTGAGTTTTAGAAAGCTATAAAGAATACATTTGACTTCACTTTTGTAAAGGCTAAATAGTTTTGGCTTAGCCCATTTACCTAGTGTGCTTCACTTGCCTGCTGCTAGGTAAGACTGCCTTTACAGAAATCTTAGTTCCCTCTCAACAGTATGGTTACCTACAATAGATGTGCAGAGATCACACCAGCGGGAACACAGACATGGATGGAGGAAATTCTCACAAGACCCCATCTCAAAATGGATAGCCATGTACACACACATAACTGTATAAATGAGGTCATGAGTTTGGGGCATAAACTGGGGACACGGAAAGAGTTGGATCTGAGAGGAAAGTGGAAAGAATCAAAGCATAAAACCCTCAAATTTTAAAAAATATTCCATAGATGTATGGATTTTTCTAAATTTTGTTTATTTTCTCTATATATTCCCCTTAATCTTACTATAGCCTTTTCCCTTTTTAATATATATTGTATAGTGTGCACATAAGTTGCTTGTTCTGTGTTCCATCTGTCAGTATAAAACACAGCTCTTGCTCCAATGGATATGAAAAAAATCAGTTATTCTGAGCAGTCTATGAGTGGCCGTGGCTCGAGAACATGGATTCAAGTCTCCCTGAATGACATGTTCCAGTGTGGAATGGTTGCATTATTTTTAATAATCACAGAACACAAAACAGTCATAAATCTGTGCATTTCAGTGCTCTTTATGAAAAAAGAAAAAGTTTGAATTTGTTAAAATAAGAAGAAATCACAACAAACACCTGAAAGTTGAAGGATCTTTGCGAAGATTTGGAACCTTCTTAAGGTTACCTGGATTTGCATGTACATGCAATGTGTGCTTTCTGAAATGATCTCTAAGTCACACATGTTACTCTACCACTCAACAGGCTCAGGCTCAGCAGCTCCCTAGGAGACACCTGATGATAAGGGTTTAGAAGCTAGGAATATACTGGCATTTTCCTCCCATATGTTAAACACCTGATTGCAGGGTTTTTTAGTTTTAGAAACATAAAATCTGTAAATACTTCAGACCTAGAATAACAATAGCTAATCTAGAAGCTTTAATTGACATGTTTAATCACTACTAAAACTGTTGAACTGTCATGAAGTGGTATCCCATTCAGTTCCTTTGGGTACAGATAATGTAGATAGATGCTGTCATACCCAAGTTACAGAGAAGAAACTGAGGCGTATATACCTTCCTAAGACGGTGAAAGAAGCAAGCCTGAGGTGATCACCAGCTCCAGAGCTTGCCTTCATTAGAATCAGTTATGGGAGCATATAGATGCTGTGGAAATAATGGGGCAATTTGTAGGAAAAGAAAAATGAAAGATAGGACTCAGGAGATAGTTCAGTCAGGAAAGTGCTTGCCAGACAGCAGATGAGCCTCAGTTCTACCTCCAGAACCCACTTAAAAAGCCATGTGTGAGATTGAGAAGAAGGATCAGTGGATAAAGTGCTTACTAAACAAAGATAAGGTCCTGAGCTCACATCTCCAGACTCACATAAAACCTGGTTGTAGAAGCACATGTCTGTAACCCCCAAAGCTGGGAGCCCCGATAGGTAGATCCTGGAGATTCACTTGCCAGCCCTGTCTAGTTAGCTGAATTCCAGGTTCAGTAAGAGATGTCTCTGACAATGAGGTGAAGAATCCCACATCAGTGTCATGCTCCTCAAGCGCTCACATGGGCAAGCATTCTACATTCAACATCTGTACTCAGCATGCATGGACTCTCTCCCTCTCCCTCTCCCTGTCTCTCTCTGTCTCTCTCTGTCTCTCTCTCTCTCTCTCTCTCTCTCTCTCTCTCTCTCTCTCTCTCTCTCTCACACACACACACACACACTATTAGAAAATACATTTTAGAAAGTGGGCATAGTGACACAAGAAGATGGTGACAAGTAGATCTTGGGGACTGCTGGTCTGCCAACCTAATCTATAGCTAGTTCCTCAATATTGTGAGGCCCAGTCACAGTAAGAAAAAGATAGACCTGGCTGGAGTGATGGCTCAGTGGTTAAGAACACTGACTTCTCTTCCAGAGGTCCTGAGTTCAATTCCCAGCAACCACATGGTGGCTCACAACCAACTGTAATGGGATCTGATGCCCTCTTCTGATGTGTCTGAAGACAGTGACGGAGTTCTCTCTCTCTTTCTCTCTCTCTCTCTCTCTCTCTCTCTCTCTCTCTCTCTCGTATATATATATATATATATATATATATATATATATAAGAATGAGAGGGGGAACAAGGGCGATGAGGAAAAAAGAAAAAGGTAGACCAATGTTGAGGAGTGACATTTGTGGTGGTCTCCTGGCCTCTTCATGCACCTCCACACATGTGCATACACCAAGAGAATTTTGAATTTTAACATATCTCCAGTATTATCTCTGCCTGAGCCTAGACTTCATACATGAGTTGTGCTATACTTATCTGTGTCAAACTGGCACCCTAAATCCTTAGTTCTTTCATGTTAGGCTATCTTGTATGTGTTTAATTGAAGACAGTGCTTTATGGTAATTGTATATTCAGGATAGCAGAGATAAAGTATTCAAATACTGTTAGTAAAAGAAAAAATTTTGTGACAAGGTTCTGTGTATCAACTACGTTGTCCTAGAACTTGCTCTATAGACCAGGCTAACCTCAAACTCACAGAGATCCACCTGCCTCTGCCTCCCAACTGCTGAGATTAAAGGTGTATGCTGCCACTACCTGACTGTTGGTAAAACTTTTAAAAACATGTAATAAGTGCTGCCTGAATTAAATGTTTATAAAAATTCTTTTGGAAGCTTGATCTTAATTCTTTTTATTACCTAAGTTAGGAAGTTATTAGATTGTCAGTAAAATGTAAATAATAATATTTTCCTAAATATTATATTCTCAATAAATTCTACAGAGTTTGAGCTTATAAAAATGATGGATGAAATTCAAAGCAATTTAAAGTGTCTTGGTCTTCTGGAGCCATATTCCTGGAAAAAGGGAGAACCATGTGCAGTGAGAGGATCTGATACTTTGTGGTACCGTGGCAAAGTGATGGAGGTTGTGGGAGGCACCATCCGGGTAAGTCTGATCACTAGAAGAGTGCGTGCTCAGAAATTTGGTGAACTTAGGAAGATGAATACATTACACTGTTAATTTGTAACAAGAAGTTTTCTTCTTATTTTCTTTTCTTGCTTTTGCTATTTTTGTTTGTTTGGGGTTTGGTCTTGAGATGTGATCTCACTATGTAAGGTCATTCATGCTACTTGCCATCCTCCAGCTGCGCCTCCCAAGTGCCAGTACTGTAGACATGCATCACTACACCTAGCCTTTGTTTTCAAACAGATTGGGAAGAGAATAGTGAAGACATCATTGCAGGTGGGATGTGACCACTCGTGCCTGGTGGACATACCACTCAGTTGCAACTGGGATCTCTATGTGCACACATGTTATTAAGTAGAACAACTTATGTATTAACTTGTTGCAAATTTGTTTAAGACCTATCTTTCCAAGTTATAAGTTAGTTTACCTTACAGAACAGTGAGAGAGTACCTACATTTCTTTCAGACTCTAAAAATAGGTTCATGCATGAAAAATGAAAATATAAAACATAGGTATAAATATATCAATTTAGTAAGTAAAGTGATGAAATATTAAAAGCATTTTTCATTTTTTACTTGGACAAAAATTTACCTTGTTTGATGATAGTACATGATAATTGTTATATAGTTCAAGTTTCAGTTTCTTTTACATGTATGGGTTTTGTAGAATTACTATGCTTTTCCAGTGAGATATCACTCCAGGAGCTTAGTGATTAATAAGGAAAGAACTCCCTTTTGGGAGGGGTTTTTTGTTTGTTTGGGTTTTTTGGATGTGTTTTTTTGGAGACAGGGTTTCTCTGTATAGCCTTGGCTGTCCTGGAACTCGCTCGGTAGACCAGGCTGGCCTCGAACTCAGAAATCCGCCTCCCAGAGTGCCGGGATTACAGGCGTGTGCCACCACCGCCTGGCTGGAAAGAACTCTTTAACAGTAGTGTACAACTGGTCTGGCTATGCACAGAACAGAGCCAGCCCTGAACAGAAAGTTTGAGCAACTTGCATACACCTCAGCATGCCACATATGCTACTATTCTTAAGTCTCATCCAGGTCCCAGCTCCAGGTTACTCTTGAACAATTTAAACAGAGTCAGGAGACTGCAAGTCTGGTCACGTAGGCAAATACAAGATTTACACACAAAGATATTATCAGAATTATATATACACCAATGTTGTTCTTTTCAAATAGTTGTTATTCAGGGTCATCTTGCCCACCTGGCAGAATTATGCCTTTCCTAATAGAGCACAGGGGACTTAGTGGTAGAGCAGGACTTAGTACTGATTGTGAGGATGGAGGAAGAATGAGAGGGTGTTGTGTGGGTGTTTTGCCTGCATGTAGTCTGTGCACCATGGGTGTGCAATGGCCCCAGGAGCCAGAAGATATATACTGTTGGATCCCCTGAAACTGGAGTTACAGACAGGGTGTGAGCCATCATGTGGGTGCTAGGGATTAATTGAACCCAGATCCTCTGGAAGAGCAGCTAGTGCTCTTCACTGATAAACCATAGCCCACCACCAAATAAAAAACTTTTTTTAAAACTAGGAAATCCTTTGTCATATAGCTTTTAGTAATAAATTTTAACCAAAAAATGTACTTGGCCTGTTTTAGGTCCAGTATTTAGATCATGGGTTCACTGAGAAGATTCCACAGTGTCATCTGTATCCTATTTTGCTGTATCCTGATACACCCCAGTTTTGTATTCCCTGTCAGCTCTATCAGACTTTACCGGTAAGCACATAGTAGTTTGTGGGTATTTTTAAATATTGCCTTATATTTGTAATATTTTAGAAATACTTTACATTTTCAAATGTAACACAAATTTTTCTTTTAAGTTTTTGGTGGTAGTGGTGGTGGGTTTATTCTGTTTATTTCTAAAGGCAGGGTCTCAATGTATAGTCTTGGGTGTCATGGAACTAATGATATAGACCAGGCTGACCTCAAACTCAGAGATTCTCCTGCCTCTACCTCCCAAGTGCTGGGATTAAAGACATGTGCCATCGTACCTGACTAGGGGCATGTTTTTGTTTTATTCCTAATGTGTCTGAGCTGAGTGTTTTGCCTGCATGTGTGTAAGTATACCATGTGCATGTAGTGCCCACAGAGGTCAGAGATGGAATCTCGAGTCCCTGACCTGGAGTTACAGATGCTCCTCAACTATCATGTAGGTGGAGTTAGATGCTTGCTAGACACCATACAGGTGCTGGGCACCAACCCAGCTCCTCTAGAATAAACATAAGTGTTCTTAACCACTGTTTTTTTTTCTCTAGCCCCACACCCTAGCCCCCAATACAAAATTTAAAAATACCCAGAAGTAAAAGACAGCTCCAGGCTTTAAATGAGGAAGACTACAAAATTATATTACAATATATAAAACCTGTGAGTAAATGGCTCATAGTATAGGTTCATCCTATGCTGATAAGGCAGCAGATCCTCATTTTCCAGTGTCAGCAGTAACAAAGCTCAAACAGTAAACTCCTTTCCTTTTCCTGTTGTAGCTTTTGGGGCTCAAGGGTCAGGTATGGTTCAGCTGGATGGTTTGGAAATGAGCCCTTTGTCATAATGATTCGAGATACCATCGGAGTATGTCCATTGGGAGGGTCCCTGGGATCCGTGAGCTAATGCAGAGGACTCACCACATGGCTGTTGTCTCACCTAGGGGCTCTGACATGTTAAGAAATTTTAAAGTTTTAAATTTAACGTGTTGTCTTAATGTTTGTGGGATTGTTTTAGAGGGTTCTTTCGGGGGGAGTGGTCTTACAATTTTTGAGAAAAGCTCTTTTCTACCCAGGCTGGTTTCTGATACCCCCTGTAGTAGAGGATAACCTTGAATTCTGATCCTCCTGCTTCCACTTCCCAGGTTATGGGTCATAGGTATGTGCCACCATACCTAGTCAGTGTGATTCTGATGATCAAATCCAGGATCTGGTTGTGCTAAGCAAGCACTCTGCTGGCTGAGCTGCATCCCCTGCCCTAGTTTATGCTTTGAAAGCATAAGACATTGAATATAATAGGGAGAAGCTCAGACAAATAAGATTTTTAAAAAAGATCTTGTATTAATATAATATATACATGTTCATGTGTGGGTATGTATATAAGTATGGGTATCTACACAGTCCAGAAGGGGGTCAGAGTCCTGGAGCTATAGCTGTAAGCCATCCAGCATGCATGCTGGGAACCAATTTCTAGTCCTCTGAAAGAGGAGGAGGAACTCAAGCTGCTGAACCATCTCTCTAGCCCCCCAAAAGACATTTTAAAGGTAATTTTTGTTGACTGCCCACGATACTCATGTGTATTTAGTTCTAGTGCCAGGCATTTCCTGATTATGGCTATTTCTTTGTGTCTTAATTTATTCTTTCTTGGTCACACATTATAGAAGTATATGTGTGTTCATTACACACAGGTTGGGAATGTCTGGCAGCCAGATGCCATAGAGCTGCTTCAGGAGCTGCTTTCAAAGAGAGAGGTGGACATTCACACTATGGTAAGTGGTCTTTAAAACTTAGCTGGGTGAAATTGTTTGCCATGAAGTAATTTGAAGACTATTTTTATAAGAAGCCATGTTATCTGTGCCATTCATATGTGAATCTAAGTTATTTGTTAACATATAAGACTTCACTATTTTGGTTCCTATGCTTGTTTTGAGCAAGCATAATTTTGAGCAAATTGCTGAGAGATTTCATAAGCATTAAAGTGGATGATTGAAAGATTTGTCACTAATAGTTTCCTTACATAAATGCAGGCAATGTAACATTGTTAATGCGGAGTCAGATGCCACACAGCACTGTGTATGGTGCAGACAGTCCCAGCAGAACATGTCACAGTCCCTATCCTCAGAGTCCTCCCCTAGTTAGTGCAGCAAGCCATTCATACTGCAAAACAGCATGAGCCAGGACACTGGTGGGAAGACAAGCACAGCAGAATTGAAGGTGACAGTCCTGAGAAGGAAGCAGAAGGTGTCCTGGGACAGTATAGGAAGTAGTCTGGTACAGGATAGAGGTTTCTAGATGGGGAAGAATGACGTGTAGAATTCAAGAGTGACCCTGTGACATAATAAGGTTAGGTCACAACTGGTTGCAGCCTGGTGTCAAGAGAGAAGAAAATGATTAGGGAAATATTTCTGCATTCAAGAGCCACAGTATCCACCTAAATAAGGATGCTGGTAGGTTAGCAGTAAGAGTTCTTACCCAGCTACTTCAAGAATCCTCAAGTCTCCTAATGTAAGGTGGAAATTCAAAATTTTTACATAGTCAAGGTAGCTTTCTTTACAACTTAGTTTTCAGTAACTCTACCACTTGTTTTGCAGACTGAGGCTCAGTGCTCCTTAACCCACTTGACTCCATGCCTTGCCAAATGCTCCTCCAGCATTAGATACACTGAGAAATGCTACTGGGGCCTGAACAAAACAGTCAAAAATCATACCTGTGGAGCCTCCACATTTGTGGTAGAAACCAGGCAAGAGATAAAGGCAGAGTGTCCTCAGTAACCTCTCCAGTGTACTAGTTAAATAAGGCCTTGAGAGCAGAGAAGTCTGATGTTAAGAGATGCAGCTGAGAAAGGGTTCTGTGCTAGCACAGAGAACAGGTGACATTTCAGTCAAGACTGTAAAGTGTGGCAAGACAGGGCATGCTGTTGCTGGGAGAAGGTACCGAGGGCCCACATAGAAATGGCAGAGTTTGGAAGGGGTGACAGAGAGGTAGTTGTGAGGCCCTAGCCTTCATTGGCACACAGGGTCTGACACAAAATATATTCTAGTATTTCCTTCTGACTGCCTCATATGGCTGATTAGTAGAAAACAGAAGCAGATGGATTTGCCCCAAAACCATTTCCCCTTCCTCTGTGAGGATATGAATTTGGAGAAAGGTGCAACTAATTGAAATGGGGAAGAGATTACCACGCAAATAGTCAGCATAGCCAACTATAGACATGCCAGCATGTTAGAGGCTATGTCGTCAGTGCTAAAGCTACCATCATGATCTCTCATCAAGAATGTTGATTTCTTCTGGCTCCTGCTGTTTTGGAGCTTTTTAGTTAAAATTCATTTCATCCCCTCTTAACCTGCTCTTAGTATAAAATTAGTATCATCTAAAGATGGTCCATCTGTAGTTTCCAGAACTAACTAGGAAATCTGATACAGATACACAAGTATATTTTACATAAGTCAGAGTAGAGTTATACTGCTTCATAATCTGCCAAAGTATCAGGAAGAAAGTTCTTTGCAGTGAGTCACTACTCAAACTGGGAGGCTGTGCTGTTGCCAAAAACGCAATTTCATATTTTCTGACTAGAAAATCTTAGACCTGGAATAATGTGTTTGCAGTAACAGTCTTCATTATTGAATTTAATAGGAGTTGCCTGACAGTCCGTGGGGGAAGCTGTCTGCACATCTCTATTTTGATGGGATGTCACTTTCTCACTTTATGGCCCATCATAAATACTGTATTTGTGAACATACTGAGGAGATATTTAAAGAAGTAAGTGAACTGTTTTCCTATATAATATATACTTTGACTGATTCTAATTAAAATGTCACACTCTTGTCTTACACCCCAAGTCTTCTGATACATCTCCTGTAGCTCAGGTTGGCCTTAAAATCCTAATCTTCCTTCCTCCTTCAATCCTTCCAGCATCTGGGGTTGCAGGCAGGTGCCACCATGTTCTGCAGTCCTGAAAAGTGACCTACCTACCTGACCTGATCTGTTAAGGGGGGCAAGGGTCTATGATGAGAAATTCTCAGGTTTTTTTTTTTTTGAAAAAAAATTATCATGGTTTATATGTCCTGAAAAACATTTCATTTACCTTAAAGCTCTATTACTATTTCTCTTCCTTCTGCCCTAGTAGGATATAAAGATTATGTTAGCTAGTGTTGTTGAATTTCAACATGAGGTGCACTGCATAAAATCTGTATAAAATTTTATGCCAGTAAATGGCTTTGTCCCCACTTAAAATGTCTTTTGACTTGAACTAGAAGCCATATATTACAAGATTAAGTCCCTATACCCAAAACCCAAAATATTATAATCTAAAATTGAAAATGTTTGCCAAAAGATACTGAGTATTAGCATTCAAATTTTATCTGAGCATGATGGAGCAGGCCTCTAACTCCAGCATCTGCGGGTAGAAACAGTGCCATTAGAAGATCCAGTCTTCCTTCAACTTCCTGCATGCCTCATGTGCTGCATGAGACTGACTCAGAAAATAAAATAGGGTTTTTGACTTGTTTTTAAACAGTTTATTGTTTTAATTTTTGTTTTATGGGTATGAATGCCTTGCTTCCATATGTATCTGTGGATAACATGCATGCCTAGTGTCCCAACGGCATCAGAAAAAGGATGTCAGATCCCCTGGGTCTAGAGTTACAGATTCTATGACTTGAACTCAAGTCTTCTACCAGAGCAAGTGCTTTTAACAGCTAAGCCATATTTCCAGCCTCTACTTGTTTTTAAGTCCTGAAGATACAGAACCTACGGTCTGGTCTTATGCATGCTAGGCAGGTATCCTGCCACTGAGCCCGACCTGAGCACTTCTACTTTTGAGACAGGGTCTGACCATGCTAGCCTTCAGCTCACTCTGTAGGCTGGCTTTGCACCCTGGTATCATCTTACTCAAACTTTTCATTAGCAAGAGCTATAACAGGCTCGTGCTGTCAAAGTCAGGTAACATTCAGATCTTATAGCATTTCAAATTATTCAGTTTAGGAATGCTCCACCATTATTTGCATAAATAACCCCAAATCTAAACAACTAAAAAATCTAATTTGTTTTGGTGTCAAATTTGAGGGATATGGAGCCTTCATAACATACTTCTTATTTGCAATCTCATGGGCATTTAGATCCACACATTGGCTTTACCTTCAGTAAAGCTTGTCCCCGTAGCCTGGGGTGGGAAGGTTGTGTGTGCATATGGTATAGGAGCCACAGGACAACTTAAGGTGTTCTCTGTTCACTGGCCTGGAACTCAACCAATAGGCGAGAGGCTGGCTCATCAGCCCATCTCCACTTTGCCACTGTTGGATCGCAAGTACACAGACCATGCCTGGCTTTTTTACATGATTCTTGGGATTAAACTTTGATCCTAAACTTGGAGGGCCAACACTTTATCAACTGAGCCATCTTCCCAGGTTTGGTGATTTTGCCTTCAATGATTCTGGTTTTTCATACTTTAAGCTGCTGAAAACCCTTCAGAGGACTGTGCACGATGACATAGTACAAGATTGTCAAGAGTCACAGTTCACTTGTTAGGCTTGGTTTTTCCTTTTTTCTTTAACTTTTAAATTGAATTTTATTTATTTTGGGTGTATATGTGTATACATATGGATGCTGAAGTACATGTATAGAGATCAGAGAACAACTCTGAAGAGTTGGCTCTTTCCTTCCATCATATGGGGTTCAGGGGTCACACTCAGGGCATCAGGCTTGGAAGCAAGCATCTTTTCTGGCTGAGTCCTTTCATCAGCCTTCAGTGGGATTTTTAGTATTATTAATATATTATTTGAGAAAACATCAGATTGCAAGAAAAGTTTTCTGTCAACATAAACGATGTCTTTCTTGTGCTGAGTAGAGGAGGTGATGGGGGCGGGGGGGGGGGGGGGGGGGGGAGGGGGCCTTGCCATGCTTCCTGAGCCCAAGGTTCATTTATGCACTGCCTTAGTGAGGCGGGCAAGCAGGAGGCAGGGCAGTGTGCTGCAGACAGTGCTGAGGAGGCAGGGTGGGGGATCTCTCTGAGGTCAGATGGTTAAATAGCCAGTTCAGGCCAGCCAGTGCTACAAAGTGTTCACAGTGAGACCCTGTCTCAGAAAATAATAAATAGGAAAACCATGTCTTGTCGCAGAGAAGCTGTGAAGTCACTCTGTGCTGATAACCCTCACTGCAACTGTCCCCTTACAGCAGAGGGGTGTGAAGAGTGCTGTTGATTGCAGTGTTGATGAAGATTGTTTAGTCGCTCTGACTTGTGCTCTCTTGTTAGAAAAAGGAGAGAGGGCAGTAAATCACCACTGAAATGTTCAGAAAAAATTGGGGATTCTTAGAATTGGAATATTAATAGAATATGTAAATAGTAGATATTCCTGTGTTAATCTGAAAAGCTAAGTAAATGCCAACATGACTTATGCAGTATAATTTTTGTAAAGTACAAAAATGCCTTAAAGCAGTATTTTGTTAGTAAATAAAAGTAGCTTTTTAGTGATGAATAATATTATATTATTTTAGAAACCAAGAGGTCAGAATAAAAAGTATGAAGATGAAAACTGGAAAATAAGATTTGAGGTAAGTTAATACTCATATTTTTAAAATCTTTCATCAGTAGAAAAGATGTGATTCACAGCTACAAGATGGTTAGCTGGCAAGGGCAGTGGCTGCCCAGGCCGACCCTGAGTTCGATACCCAGAACCCAGATGATGGAAAGAGAGGCCTGGCTCCCACAAGTTGTCTTCTGACTGCCATACGTACCCGCCCTCTGGCATTTGCTGAAACAGGGTCTCACTATGAAGCTATGTAGACCAGGCAAGCCTCAAACTCACAAAGGAAGATTTCCCTATCTCTGCCTTCCAAGTGCTGCTATTAAGGTGTGTGCTGCCATGCCCACCCACATTTTTTCATCAAAAGAATACTTTAAAAAAAAAAAGCCATATCTTGTCACAGAGATACTTTCTCATATCCACCTTATTGAGCTACTATTTACATACCATAAATTCATTTTCCTCAAATAAGTAATTCATTGGATTTAGTAGTTACTGAGCTGTGCAGCTAACACCACTGAATCAAGAACTGTCTAACAAGAAAGGAGCCACAGTCACTTTCCATCCTCCCCCTCCTCGTTTTGCCAACCACTTAGTTTGTGGCTCCTCCTGCTCACTGACATCAGGAGGCCTTTATCCTCAGTTCCCTCATCCTTTTCTTTCTTTTTAAAAAATAAGAGTTCTTATTCTTTTATTACATTTATTTATTGGGGGAAGGTATGCATATATCATATCCCATATGTGGAGGTCGAGGGATAGCTTGAGGGAGTCAGTTAAGCCCTTCCCCATCTGGGTTCTGGGGATTAAATTCAGGTCATCAAGTTTGTAGGTGTGCACCTGTATTGGCTTAGCCGTCTCACCAGCCCTCCTAGTCTGTTGCCAGTGTTTGTATATGTAATATTTAGCAGTACTTGAATCTGTTGAATATCAAGCAAAAGTTCCATTGTGTCTTCTGTTCATTCACTCGCCTGTTGATGGACAGTGGCTTATTTCCACCTTTTGGTGGTTGTGGGCACTACTTTCCGTAAGCACTCCTCTGTAAGCTTGTGTGTGTACGCTTCCTCATGAGGGTTCAGTCTGATGATCAATAGGTTTGAGACTTCAAGGAGCTTGAGACCATTCTGCACAGTGACGTCACTGCTTTACTCACAAATCAGGCTGTGTCAGGTGCTCCATTCTCTTCATAGCCTCAGCCTTAGTGATGACCTTTCCTTCCCATCCTAGGGTCCATGTCCCTATCATTGTGTGTGTTATCTATTTCTCTGATGATTAGTAATGTTGAATGTTTTCCCATAGGGTTAATGTTTTTACTGGTTTTTTTTTTAGAGAAATTCAAATTCACTATTTTAGTTCAGTTATCTTTTTATTATGGTTATAGAAATTCTTCATATATTTTATATACAAGTTCTTTTCAGATGTACAATTTGCAGATACTTTTCTATTCTATGAGTTGACATTTTACTTTGTTATTTTTTTTATGTGTTTTGTAAAACAAGTTCTTACAAAGTAGCCCAGGCTAGCCTAGGTCACTATGTAACTTAAACTGACCTTAAATTTATAGTCCTCCTGCCTCAACCTCCTGAATGTGCCCAAGTCTACAGCTTGCACTTTATTGCAATATATTGGTTTTTATTATTTTAATTATGTGTGTGAGTACCTGTTTGGGAGTTTGTGCACAAGAGTGTAGTTGTCTTCAGAGACCAGAAGAGGACATCACATCCCTTAAAGCTGTAGCAGTTACAGGCTGTTATGAGCCACCTAATATGGGAGCTGGAAACTAAACTCAGTTCCTCTACAAGAGCAGTAAGTGTTCTTTAACCACTGTCTTAGTCAGGGTTTCTGTTCCTGCACAAACATCATGACCAAGAAGCAAGTTGGGGAGGAAAGGGTTTATTATTCAGCTTACACTTCCAAATTGCTATTAGTCACCAAAGGAGGTCAGGACAGGAACTCACACAGGGCAGGAACTTGGAGGCAAGAGCTGATTCAGAGCCCCTGGAGGGATGCTTCTTACTGGCTTGCTTCCCCTGGCTTGCTCAGCCTGCTTTCTTATAGAACCCAAGAATACCAGCCCTGGGATGGCACCACCCACAGTGGACCCTCCCACCTTGATCACTAATTGAGAAAATGCCCCACAGCTGGATCTCATGGAGGCATTTCCTCACCTGAAGCTCCTCTCTGTGATAACTCCAGCCTGTGTCAAGTTGACACACAAAACCAGACAGTACAACCACTGCACCACTGCTCCAGACCTTTAACCTCCCCATTTCTTTTAGAGCTTTTAAATTTAATGAAATCCAATTTTCTTTTTTGTCCTTTGCATCACTTATGATTCTGAAAGAGTTTTTCTGTCATTTGGGTTTTAAGGTGTGTGGATCAGATTGTAGTGCCTCACAAATGCTAGGCATTTGAACTATATACCCCTAGGAGGAGTTAAGCTTTCTTGGCACAATTTCATGTCTAAGTTTATAAAATGTCAAGTATATTTATGTTACTACTAAAGAGGAAGATCCTCCTGGTTTTTGCAGAAAACCTGCACCTACACCATGAGTATTCCTTTGCTTTAACTGCTGACTCCCATGACCCACTTGAGAATTGTATGCATTTTTTCCCTTATACTTAATAGAACTTAAGAAAGAACCTTCTTATTTTAACTTATCTCTTGTGAGCATTTCATGTGTTATTTTCACTTTTTTATGTAGTAACTGCCTGTTACAAAAGTAAATAAATGCAGTGGAATAAGTCCCCCAGCCCCCACATGGATACACAAGCCTTTAATTTTAGCACTCGGGAGGCAGAGACAGGATGACCTCTGAATCCCAGGCTAGCCTGGGTATCCTGGTACCTGTCCTCCATGTCTCCACCACCAGTCCATACATGAGTCATCCCAGTTGCTGCTGATGCTGATGACCTTTTTTTTTTTTATTTTTTATTTTGTGTTACACAGAAGAACTTGGTTCATGGTAATTGAATAAGTTGACACCGTATTAAATTTTATGTTAATTTTCATGATTTCCATTCTAAAATTTAATTTTTTTGTGGTGTTTTAGGACTTACTTTTGCCTGAAATGGAGGCTCCCATTTTACCACCTTATCTGTCTTCACTTCTGCCTCCACCAGAGGAGCTGTATGCTGTGCAAGTAAAGCATATTGTCTCACCTGATGAAGTACGTGCCAGGCCGCCTGTGAGATAAGGCTCAGGGACAGTGCAAGTCTGTCTCAGACACGGGTCTCTTCTCCATCTTCCTAACTGTCAACAATGGGGTTAGGTGGCCTCCACTTAGCCCCATTCTGTTAGGTCTTCACATATTTTTTGATACTTCAGGACACTCATGTTTCTTAAGCACCTGCTGATTTCCCAGGGTTGTGTTCCTTTACTCATTTGCATGTTTATAGGGAGTGTTTAGATTTCTATAAATATAACTGTAGTCATGGTTTCTGCCAGGATGTATGTATGTGCACCACCACATGCATTCCTGATGCCCATGGAAATCAGAAGAGGTCCATCAGGCCCCTTGAAATTGGAGTTAGATGTCTTTGAGTCATTGTTTTGTGGGTACTGAGAATAGAACTCAGGTCTTCTGCAAAAGCAACAACTGCTCTGAGCCACTGAGAATCTCTCCAACCTGAGTTTAATTTTAAAATGTTTAATTTATTTTTATATATGAGTGTTTTGCTTCAGAAGTCAGAAAGAGGTTGTGGCAGATCATCTGTAATTGGAGTTACAGATTGTTGTAAACCAGCACACAGGCATTGGATTCAAACCTGAGTCCTCTGGAAGAGCAGTCCTCAGGGTCCTTAACCCCTGAGCCTTTTATCCAGCCCCACATGTGTAGCCCAAGTAAGCATATCCTATTTGCCAGATTACTTACACTTTTAAAGTTGATCTTTCCCCTGTGGAATATTAAAGACCTCATTCCTGTGTCTCTCCCTGCACTGACCACCAGTACTCTTCTCCTTCCCATGACCTCCATGCTCCTTCCCACATGGTCCTACTCATGACCTTTGGCTGCCTTCCTCTCTAGAGGGTAAGTCCATGAAAATGAGGGTTTCATCTCTTCGCCATTATATCCTTAGAACCTAAGGAATATCTGATATATAGTAGTCTATTGATAACTATTGATTGAATAAGTGCACTAAAGGAAATTTAGCTGATGTACCTGGCTAACAGGAAGGTGAGGAAAACAGCGACAAGCAGCATCGGCAGCCCTTGTCTTTACTGTGAGCCAGGCAAGGGGAGGGTCTCCTGCCTAATTCCATGCTTTGTATGACTACTGTTAGTTTTGTATTTTTTGCTATATAACAAATTATTCCAAATTTATCAGCTTAAAACAATACATACGGGGGCTAGCAAGATGGCTACTGGCTTAGTCAGGGTTTCTATTCCTGCACAAACATCATGACCAAGAAGCAGGTTGGGGAGGAAAGGATTTATTCAGCTTACACCTTGCACACTGCTGTTGATCACCAGAAGGAGTCAGAACTGGAACTCAAGTGGGTAAGGAAGCAGGAGCCAATGCAGAGGCCATGGGGGGCAGGGGTGCTCTTTCCTGGTTTGCTTCCCCTGACTTGCTCAGCCTGCTCTCTTATAGAACCCAAGATGGTAGCCCAGAGATGGCACCACCCACAAGGGGCCCTGCCCCCTTGATCACTAACTGAGAAAATGCCCCAAAGCTGGATCTCATGGAGGCACTTTCCCAACTGAAGTGCCTTTCTCTGTGATAACTCCAACCTGTGTCAAGTTGACACACAAAACCAGCCAGTACATCTACCAAGCCTGATTGTCTTAGTTCAATCCCCAGAACCCACATGGTGGAAGGAGAAAACTGATTTCTATGCATGTGCTCTGATACCTGTATGCCTCCCCATAATATGTATAAAATCATTTTAATTTAAAAATGCAATTAGGGTCAAAAACCAAATAGTTGCTTGATTAAGTCAAGCTCAAGAGCTCATGATGTTACAGTCAAGATACTGATGGGGACTATTGAACCCACTTCTGAAGAGTCACATGATAAAATGTGCCTGTAATTCGAACCCAGGAGGTAGATGTAAATGATTAGTAGTTGAGACCAGAGTCAGCTCCAAGACACCTTGTCTCAGAACAAGTAAATACTCACATGACATGTCCACAAGGCTCAGTGCTGGCTCTAGGACCCTTTAGGGGGCTGCTGCAAGAATGCGCTTCTGATTCCCATCTCTACAACCAGACCTCACAGCACACAGCTACTCACTGTGCTCCTGGGTACTAGACCAGTGTGACAGGACATGGAGGGCACTGCACAGGGCCAGGTGACAGGATAAGGGGTATTGGGCCCTGGTTGGAAGTGCATTCCAGAAATGACAGACTCTGCAAGGTTGGTTTCCCTTCTCCCCCTGCCACTCCCTTGCAGGTGTATATTTGCCTTGACTCTGGAGAAAGCTGTGCTCAGTTTAACCATCATGATGACACAGATGACAGTGGAATCAGCTGGGAGGCAGAGTCAGAGAACCTGGAGGAAGCGCTGCAGAGATTTAACAAGAATGTGGAGACCTTTCCTCCCCTGACAGATTTTAGCTCAGGTATGCTGTGTTCTGAGTGTGAGATCTTGGTGAGACTTGCCTTTCATCAACAGAACAGGGAGGTTGGTGGCTTATTTATATTGTTAACTGGAATTTCTTCTTAGCATCACATATATGATCTCTAAATTCTATTCTTTTCATTTTTTAATTAGATATTTTCTTTATTTACATTTCAAATGTTATCTATCTCCTTTCTACATTTCCCCTCTGCAAACCCCCTATCTCATCCCCCCTCCCCCTGCTCACTGACCCACCCACTCCCACTTTCCTGACCTGGCATTCCCCTATACTGGGGCACTGAGCCTTCACAGGTCCAAGGGCCTCTCCTCTCATTGATGTCTGAAAAGGCCATCCTCTGCTACATATGTAGCTAGAGCCATGGATCCCTCCATGTGTACTCTCTAGTTGGTCCTTGAGAGCTCTGGGGGTACTAGTTGGTTCATATTGTTCATCCTATGGAGCTGAAAACCCCTTCAACTCCTTGGATCCTTTTTCTAGCTCCTCCAGTGGGGACCCTATGCTCAGTTGAATGGTTGGTTGAGAGCTTCCCCTCTGTATTTGTCAGGCACTGGCCAGGCCTCTCAGGAGCCAGCTATATCAGGATTCTGTCAGCTAGCACTTGTTGGTATACACAGTAGTGTCTGGGTTTGGTGTCTGTATATAGGATCCCCAGGTGGGGCAGTCTATAAATGAACCTTCATTCTCTGTTCCACACTTTGTCTCAGTATTTCCTCCCATGGGTATTTTGTACCCCTTCTAAGAAGGGCCAAAGTACCCACACTTTGGTCCTCCTTCTTGAGCTTCATGTGGTCTGTGAACTCTATCTGGGGTATTCCAAGCTTCTGGGCTAATATCTACTTATCAGTGAGTGTATACCATGTGTGTTCTTTTGTGATTGGGTTACCTCACTCAAGATGTTATTTTCTAGTTCCCTCCATTTGCCTAAGAATTTCATGAATTCATTGTTTTTAATAGCTGAGTACTATTCCATCGTGTACCACATTTTCTGTATCCATTCCTCTGTTGAGAGACATCTGAGTTCTTTCTAGCTTCTGGCTATTATAAATAAGGCAGCTATGAACATAGTGGAACATGTGTCCTTATTCTATGTTAGAGCATCTTCTGGGTATATGCCCAGGAGTGGTATATCTGGGTCCTCTGGTAATACTATGTCAAATTTTCTGAGGAACCACCAAACTGATTTCCAGAGTGCTTGTACCAGCTTTCAATCCCACCAGCAATGGAGGAGCATTCCTCTTTTTCTACAGCCTCACCAGCATCTGCTGTCACCTGAGTTTTTGATCTTAGCCATTCTGACTGATGTGAGATAGAATCTCAGGGTTGTTTTGATTTGCATTTCCCTGATGACTAAGGATGTTCAACAGCCATTCGGTATTCCTCAGTTGAGAATTCTTTGTTTAGCTCTGTACCCCATTTTTAATATGTTTATTTGGTTCTCTGGAGTCTAACTCATTGAGTTCTTTGTATATATTAGATAGTCCTCTATCGGATGTAAGATTGGTAAAGATCTTTTCCCAATCTATAGGTTGTCATTTTGTCCTATTGACAGTGTCCTTTGCCTTACAGAAGCTGTGCAATTTTATGAAGTTCCATTTGTCAATTCTTGATCTTAAAGCATAAGCTATTGGTGTTCTGTTCAGAACTCTTTCCCTGTGCCCATGTCCCCCACTTTCTTTTCCCCACTACAGAGCGATTGTGATTTAAAAAAGAAAAAACTGCATGGTATTGGTACAGTGACAGGCAGGTAGATCAATGGAATAGAATTGAAGACCCAAAAATTAACCCACACATGTATGGTCATTTGATCTTTGACAAAGGAGCTAAAACCATCCAGTAAAAAAAAAAGAGAGAGAGAGAGAGAGAGAGAGCATTTTCAACAAATGGTGCTGGTTCAGCTGTCGGTTAGCATGTAGAAGAATGTAAATTGATCTATTCTTATCTCCTTGTACAAAGCCCTCAGGGAGTCCATGCACCAAGCAGGAAGGGGAAATGAGGGGAGTGGGACTGAGAGGGAGGGCCAAGCCTACCAGAGGGACTGGAGGGAAGGCGGCCTTCCCCAGGAGGCGTAGTCTCTGCTCTTCAGCTGAAAGCCTTCTGCAGGCTGCTTTCTGAGATGATTCCTGATTCTTCATACTGGTTTATATGACGGTGGATATGAGTGCATACACTTTATTCTGGGTAAACCCAGGATTAAATACCTTTTGCCAGAAGGTATGCCCAGGAAGGGAATCTCATTGGCTGAAGGTTCAGAGCTATCTAGATACCTTATTAGCATGAAGAAGAACTCCAGGTGTCCTGCTATGTGACAGTGCTCATGTCTTTAGTGGAGTGTTGGGAGTGCCTGAACATGTGTTCCAGAGCAGGTACAGACAGGTAGGGAATGGCTCCACCCCTGCCAGTCTGAGCTCACTCAGCCCTGGCCAGTTCTTAGGTCTGTCTGGTAACATGGTCCCACATGCCCTACACAGAGCTATCTTTATTCTTGGTCTGTTGTGTATCAGACTATGTTTAAGCAAAGGAAAAATATGTCAGTCAAACTTCTTGCTTGATTTATTGGCTTAATTTACTAAGCTTCTAATAGGCCATATCTTTTTTTGTCTGATCACTACTTACAAATCCTTTTGCTTGGAATGTTCTTCCCTCAGACTATCGAATTTAAAGTCTTTTGCTCAGGTCTCCCTTATTGGAGATCTGCTCTTACCTTCCCAGCATGGAGCAGCACCCCCCTCCTCCGCACTCTACAGAAGCACTGTGAGCAGGTGCATCAGCAGCAGTTGGAAGGGCACTGTGCACACAGGTCTCAGAGTTACCAAACCTCATTAGGTGGGCTTTGTGTTTACACAGACTCTCAGTCCAGAAGGAAAAAAGTCCTTCCTCATTCATACTTCCAGGGAAAGGAGGTATAAGCTTAAAAAAAAAAAAGTCTGTCATAAGCTAACTTCTGGGTCTAAACACATTGTTCACTTCATAGCTTCATTGTTAGCACTAACCCAGGGCTTTGCCCATGCTGAGCACATCTCTACCAGTGAGCTCCATCCCCAGCCCTGACTGTGATGTCTCCTGTGTGGAAGTGGAACTAGGAGCTCTGAGGAAGGGCAAGTGCCTTTCTTCAAAACAACCTTGGGCATGAATAAGAAAACTTGATGAAATATAGGCAGAAAAGGAGAAGCCACAATAATATTCAACTCTGTACAGTAACCACATTTCTTTGTAATTTTTGTATTAAAATTTTTTGGAAGATAATAAGTAACAGTCTGTCATTCGTTTTCTTTTTCTGCCTTTCTAGAGATGCCTTGCCTTGCAGAATATGCTGATGGTTTATGGTATAGAGCAAAGATTGTTTCCATTAAAGAATTTAACCCTTTAGCTGTCCTGGTACTGTTTGTTGATTATGGGTCCACAGAGAAGTTGACAATAAACAGGTAAAGGGAAAGAAAAAGTTGAATAAGGTACTGTTTAAAGCATATTTATGTGTGTGCTCTATACTTCTGTGTGGGCATGTGCCTGTGCAGAGGTCCAAGGTCAGTGCTGATGTCTTCTATTCCTCCCCACCTTGCTTTTTGGGACAGTCTCTAACTAAACCTGCTCTCCATTTCAGCTAGATTGGCTAGGCAGCAATTCTAGGATCCACCTTTCTGAGGTAACAGGCTCAGCTGTTACTGGGTACTAGGGACCCAAACACTGGTCCTCATGGCAAGCACTTCACTCACGGAACCACCCCCAGTCTAAATAAGGATGCTTTGTTTTATCTGAGATGGGAGTACAACTAAAGCTATTACCTAGTAAAAATTTGCCTTATTTTTGGTTTGTCTTTGTTGGTTTCATTTGTTTGTTTTTGCTTTTTTGATTGGTTTTGGTTTTTATTGTTTGTTTGGTTTGTTTGTTTGTTTGTTGTTTGTTTGTTTTTTCAAGACACACTTTCTCTATGTTATAGTCCTGTTGCCTTGAACTCACAGAGCTCTGCCTGCCTTGCCACCCAAGTGCTGGGATTAATAGTCTAAACAACCACCACCTCATTTGTAAAAGAAAAAATTATTTTAAAATTATTTATAAATTAGTATTTTTATTGTGAGTTATGAACATATCTTATTATTTTAAGAAATTAGAACTTTTGCTGAACCTCACACCCAGAATTATAATACACCTTGAGACCATTTAAGTCTTGAGATTTCTGTCCTACTGTGTGCTCCCCTGCTTGTTTAACCTTTAAGAGAACAAAATGACAGCCAATCTCAACATGCCTCACATTTCCCATGTTACAGCTTACAACATAAGTGAATTGTTTCCATCTTACAATCTAAATGAGTGCATAGCTTTAATCCATGCCCTGACTTGGAGAGCAGTGTGTGCAATGATAAATCATAAAAAAAAAAAATACATGAAAACCCGCAGGAGTTATTTTTCTCCTTCCACCACATGGGACCCTGGAACTGAACCATGTCTCAGGCTCCGTAGCAGCAAGCCCACAACCTGCTGAGCCATTTCACAGCATAGATTGAGTATTTCTAAATGTATTTGTTTTTATTAATTATGTATATTGTGTGTATTTGTGCATATTAGTATAGGTGTCTGAAGATGCCATAGGTATCAGATCCCCTGTGCTAGACTTACATGTAGTTGTGAGCCATCAAACATGGGTGCTGAAACTCAGTTTTGGGTCTTCTATATGATCTTGACCACTGATCCCTTGATCTTAATCCCTTGAGCCTCCAAATTAGGAATTTTTAATGCAGGTTTTTATTTTGATAAGGTTTACCATCTTCTTGTTTAGATATACTTAGTATTTAGATTAATTGGCTTCTAAAATCATTCACAGTATTATTCAACTTTACATTGACATTTTCAAATCATTTTTAATCAGTGTACACAGAAATTCTTCCCATTAACCATGCTCCATTTCACCCTCACCTAGCCCAATAACCTACCCTTCTGTGCCTAGTCTTCAAGGTTCACCTATATGGCACACGCCACAGTTCACTTCCCAGGGCATTTATTTATATGTGTCTGTCTCAACTTTAGACACTCTTCATGGGCTGACACTGGGATTTTACTTCTTCAGTGAGCAAGACTGTAATGAACGCACATATACAGGTGCCTTTCTGAGACCTGCTTTCAATTGTTTAGAGTGGAATTGGCTGGGCCAATTCATAGAGTTGTATCAGAGTACCCAAACACATACTCTGTTTTTAATATCTAAGGAACTTCTATATATAATTCTCCACAACTGTACATCACTACTGTACATCACTAACAGTGCCCAAGGGTTTTTGGTTTTTCTGACTTTTCTTGGCTATTCTATTGGTGTTATTTTTGCCAAATCAGTATTATGAAACTTTTCTCCTGTTTTTACTGAGTTATACAGCTTTAGTGGAGAATTTAAATCATGACATTCTTATCATCTTATCAATCTCTTGTGACAGACTACGTCAGATTCCTGTTCAGCTTATGCAGTACCCAGCCCAAGCCATAAAGGTGCTCCTGGCAGGGTTTAAACCTCCTGTAAGTGACTCAGGAAAAGCAAGAATTCCGTACTGCCCCAAGTGGAGCATGGAAGCGCTGTGGACTATGATAGACTGTCTCCAGGGAAAACAGCTTTACGCTTCCTCTGTGGTATGTCCAAATTAGCCAAATTATCTTAAAGTTATTTCCATAAGCCCTGTTAACTTCATAAAGTGTTCTGCTTCTGCTTAAGAAATAATAGTTAAAGCATACGAAGCTACATAGACTACAGAAGTTAAGTCTTAGACTAGTTAAAATGGTTGTTTGGGGCTTGACATGGAACTCTACTAACTACCACAAGTTAGGAGTTCACAGTCATCACCCTGGGCCCTGTCACACCTACCAAAGAAAAAAATTTTAACAAGCTTTATTATCCTAAAGTGATAGATAATAATAAATATGATAAAAATAATATAATAAAAATAATAAATATGCATATCATAGAATCAAAATGCTTTCAAGTTAATGAAAAACATGCATACCATTGATCAATCTGAGGTAGTCAAGTACAGCAGAGGTATAGATAACTTTGCAGGCTGGGGGAAATGTAGGGAATGACTATTTTCATTTGAAGAGACCTGGAAAGGTGCTTAAGAAACTTGTTAGTAGGTTTTCAAGTAACTCAGTAAGTAGGGTCCAGAAAGTGACACATAAGCTGTGTCCCAAACACTGGGGTGGGGCTCCATTCAGAGACACTTGGACTATAAGGGGACCAGACCTGTTCCAAAGCTGCAGGTGGGGCACTGGAGAGGTGGCTCAGGAATTGAGGGCATGAACTTCTGCTCTTGCAGAGGGGCCCAGGTTTAGTTCCTGGTGGCTCACAACAGTCTACCCCAGTTCCCAGGATCAGGTGCCCTCTTCTGAGCTTGCACACACACAACACAAACACACACACACAATCTGGGTTCTGGCCCAATATTATAAAACCCAGGACTCCTAGACCTCCTTGATATAGCCCTGGGCTGAGATGGTGATATAGAAGATGCCTGTGAGTTACTCTTGTCCTTGCAACTGGTATTCAGGCCCACCTGCCTCCTCATTTGAATTCTGTCTGGTGCTAGGACAAAGAATACTGTATACTGCCTTCCACAGGAATGAACTCACTAGACAAGGCTATGACTAGAAAATGCCTTTGGAAAGCACTAGTATATACATAGTTCATGAAGGTTGTTTCTAAATAAGTCAGTGGAAAGACAGGCCAAGTATTACAAATATATATTTCTTCACTTCTATGAGCAACAGCCCAATTTTAGCTTATGTCTAGCAGATAGTGTGTGGTGTCTAAAGTCAGATAAAAGGCTTTATAGGCAGGAGAGACTTGAATTTCATTAAAGAGGAGGAGAATGGAAGAAATATGATTTAACAGGAAACCATTAGATTTGCCCTCTGAAGGTAGAGTATGAACTAGTCTGTGCCTTCCTCCAGGGAGAGCAGCCAGATGGAGGAAGGAAAGGGCACCAAAGACAGCATTATGTTTTGTGTGTTGGTGTTGGGTTTTTTTGGTGAACTTTTTGTTTCTGCCTCCTGAGTGTTAGGATTATAGGTGTGTTACCACATTGCAGGTGTGTATCCAGATGCATTATTGTTTTCCTGATAACTATATCTTTCAATTTTAGGCTCAGGCACCAGAACAAATAGTGACATTATATGAAGAGGAACAATACCCAGTTCACATGTCCTTGGTAGAAATGGGGCTTGCAGATAAAGATGAGTAATGTAAGTGTACTTCTTGGTCACCTGTTTAATCAGCATGTGTGTCTACACATGAGTGCTATGACCACAGAGATTAATGCTGAATTGCTTATAAATGCATCTCAGATATTATTCCTTTTTTATTAGATTAATGAGGTTTATAATTATACAAATCTGTGTTTTGCTTATTATTATTATTATTATTTGATAGTTTTGTTCTCATATTTCATTAGATATTTTATTTACATTTCAAATGTTATCCCCTTTTCTGGTTTCCCTTCCAAAAACATCCTATCCCATCATCTCTCCCCCTGCTCACCAACCCACCCATTTCCGCTCCCCTCTCCTGGCATTCCCCTACACTGGGGCATTGAACCTTCTCAGGACCAAGGGCCAAGGGCCTCTCCTCCCTTTGATGTCCAACAAGGCCATTCTCTGCTACATATGTGTCTAGAGCCATGGGTCCCTCCATGTGTACACTTTTGTTGGTGGTTTAGTCCCTGGAAGCTCTGGGGGGGGAGGACTGGTTGGTTCATATTGTTGTTCCTCCTATGGGGCTGCAAACCCCTTAGCTCCTTCCATCCTTTCTCTAGCTCCTACATTGGGGAACTTGTGCTCAGTCCATTGACCTGAGGGCACCCACCTCTGTATTTTGTCAGGCTCTGACAAAGCCTCTCAGGAGACAACTATATCAGGCTCCTGTCCGCAAGCACTTGTTGGCATCCACTATAGTGTGTGGTTTTGGTGACTGTGTATGGGATGGATCCCCAGGTAGGGCAGTCTCTGGATGGTCTTTCCTTCAGTCTCTGCTCTGTCTCCATATCTCCTCCCATAGATGAAATTCTCTAAGAACTTTCTTCCATTGCTTGAGGCCTTTCTACCTCTTGAACACCATTATCAATGAGCCCTTTTATTTATAAATACAGTAGTAGGTGTGGGGCAAGCAGAACAGGACAATTTGTACCACAAATTAATTTATGTTCATTACTAAATAGAAGGCATACAGAACCCCTGGGGACCTAGCTGACTGACAAGTGGGTCCACTAGGACTGAGGACAGCATTAAGGCAGGTGTTAAAGTAACACTTTCTGTTTTTCAGGTGCACAAGAGCTCCTGAAGCTGTCGAAAGGGTTTCTGTTAGAGTTGTACTTCAAGCTTGACTTGAACTTGTTCTACAGTGGTATCTTTTGTTTCTCTCCTTTTGTCTTACTTGGCAGATTGTTAAGGAATGGTGTGGTGGAAAAGTATTTTCTTTAAAACATTTTTGTTTTTACTGTTCTTTCAAAATAAAATTTAGTTATATAGAAATTTTAGTTCATGTTAAGATTCTGTTTTAAAAATGCCAGAATTGTTGAAAGTTGTGAAATGTCTCACCCATGGCCACCCTCACTCCAGAGGTGAGTATGAGAGGGTGTTTGTAATTATTACATAAGACTTGGTTGGTGGCTTGGCTGTCTATGAGTACAGTAGACTGAGTAACAGGAAACCTAGGTAACATTTGCATTGTCTTCACTGCTGTGTCGGTGGTAGCTCAACTGATTCATTGCCCATCTGAGTGCATGATCTTGTTAGATACATAGGTAGGTATTGGGCATTTTTGTCCTTTCTTAATTGCATTCTTCTACAGGGCCCTTATACGCTTGAGAGGTTTACTTATATGTGCACAGTGGAGGGATTTGCTGAGTCAGGAAGCAATTACTTTTGAAAAAAATAGCTACACATTCCTGAAGATAGCAGTTGACACCATTTCCTTTAAAGGGTATGCTTCATGTCTTACTTTAAAAAATTCTTCCGCAGCCTAAAGTAATATTTTGTTTTGTTTTTCACATTCAGTTCTTAAGTCATACAGAATTGCTATTTTTTTTAATACCTATTGTTCTAATCATAAACTTAGAATGGACAACTTGGCCTTTCTTTGAGCATAGCTTGTTTGTGTTGCCTACCACCTCTGTGGAAATAACAAGAAGGGGTCTGTGGTTGGCTCCCACCAACTTCTTACTGCTGTTTTTGACAAATTATGCAGCATCCTGGCTGTAACCACTTCTCCTGTTTGTGCCCGTCTCTATTCTTTTACAAGTCCTGAGTCTGTACGGGAGGGAGGGAGGAAGGGAGGGAGGGAGGGAGGGAGGGAGGGAGGGCAGTTTGTGTTTGTTTTGGCTGCAGTACTGTTTTGGCATTCACTTTTTACTTCCCATCCCGTGGAACAAGTATTTGATATACTTCTTTAATTCTTGGGTTTTCTTATCTTGAAAACCAGCATAAGTCACGTGTGATGTTGCATGTCTTTAATTCCAGCAATGGGGACACAAAGGCAGGTGGATCTCTGTGAATTCAAGGCCAGCCTGACCTACAGAGAAAGTTCCAGGCTACACAGTGGAGACTGGTCTCCAAAAAATAAAAACAAAAAAAGGTAAAGATATTTATAAAAATAAACTGTACAATTTACAACAAAGTAATAATGTTTTCCTAACTATAGAAAGACACATACACTAGATAAGCCACTTTTGTGTTTCAAAGAATGTAAAACATAGACTGTATGGCAAAACTTTAATTTTAAAATTCAAACATAATTCAAACATCTTTTTATTTAGACACACATTATATAAATTAAATACCTCAACACATAAGAAATGTACATACTCTGAACAGAAAAAGCACTTAGTGTTACTTCATGATTAATCCCGCAAAAGGTCTTCACATTTCTGTGTCCATTAGCACATTACCATCCTTGTCCTTCACTCTAACTCGGCCAGATGTGTACTTTGTCTCTTGATGACCATTTGCATAGACAGTCTTAACAGTCCCATCGGGGTATTCTCGTCTCTTGAACTGGGCAGTGTGCAGCTCTCTTTGGCCATTATTAAACTCTATGATTTTGTTGCCATCACTGTAAAATTTAAACCAGAAAATAATTTCTCAAAATGTTGATATATATATATATATATCAACAACAGCTGGGCGTAGTAGTAGGTACACAGCTGTAATACCAGTCCGTGGGAGGACCAGCCTGAACACACACAAAACCTTGCCTTACCACCCCTGAAATTTACCATAAAGCTGGAGTAAGCTTAATGGGAAAGTACTTGCACAGTATGCATGAGGCCTTCACTCAATCCTCGGTACCATGGGAGAATAAAAAGAAAAGACACATACACCAGGGGACGCTGGCTGAAAGTAGCCTTTGATTCTGGCAGTTCTTTCTTCTCCTAAACACACTAGTTGGTCCTCTTTCTTCCCAATACAACTGCAAGTTCTGTTTGCAGCATTTCAGTTCCAGCTACCAAATCAGCCTTTACATGTGGCCATGAAAAGTTTCTACTAATGATTAAAGGTTTAGGTTTTTGTTTTTTAATTTTAGATGTGCTCAGCATTTTTTGCTTTTATTTTTTCTGGGACAGATTCTCTTTATATAGGGCTAACTGGCCTGGAACTCATTATGTAGAGTATACTGTCCTCAAACTCCCACTGATGTACCTGCCTCCTCAGTTCTGGGATTAGAACGTGTATCATATGTAGCAAATGTCTTGGTCTTTTGTAGCAAAAGCAGCTTGCTCTTCATGTGGGTCCCCAATAACTGGCGCTGTCCCTTAATCTGCTGCCTGCCTGTGGATCCTGTTGTCCTATCTGGGCCACCTTGTTTGGCTTCAGTGGGAGAGGATGCACCTGCAATGACTTGACAGGGGGCTTGAGGGAAGGGATCATATTGGGATGTAAAGTGAATAAATAAATGAAAAAAAAAAAAAGCTTGTGTGTGTCACCATGCCCAGCTCAAAACTGGTCATCGTGTTTAAATTTAGCATTCGTTTTCCTTGGGGAAGTTGAGATGATCTCAAGACTGCCTGAGTGCTTTGAACAATTAACACCAAGTGGGTTTCTGGTCATACTCCTATGGGCATTTACAACAAATTTCCACAGCTGATAGAATTTACCAATAGAAGCCCTGGGGTTACAGACTGGGAGTCAGCAACTGGGAACATAGATAGGCAGGTGTTCCCAGCAGAACAGTCTTATGCCACATACATGTGTGAGATACAAAACCATTCCAAGGGCTGATGCTTCCCCAGGGAATCCGCGCCCAGCACAGCTGCAGCTGAACAAGCCAGGTGATTGCGATGGCAAACTACAACTGGAGAACCATAGCTCTTAAGTAAAAAATAATTCTGGGATTATTATACCAAACTTGGGATTTGCCTATGAAAATAAGAATGGCTATGAGTTAATCTATGTTGGAGCTAGATGCATTACTACATAATTTTTCTTATTTCCCTTTGTAATGCAAAACTTCAAAAATAAGAGTAAACAAAATCTTAAATTTGTACTAATGTTATCCAATGTATGGTAGATTTCTAATTTTTTTTTTTTTAACAAACTATACTACACTAAGGGGAAACATTACAATGACTGTTAGAAGTCCATATACCTGAATTCATTTTACTTCCTTGGAGGGTTTTTCCCATAGACTTCATGCTGATTAGTGTTAATTGTTTTCAAACAAGGGGGTATTTAGTTCCTAAGAAAGGAAAAGTCAATTAAATGTGGCAGAGCTTCTCTGGGGCTGTGATTAAGTGGTGGGGTAAAGGCTCTGCCAGGCTGGTGATGGTGCACAGCAGAATCCCAGCATGTGTGAGGGATAGGCAGCCTGGGCTATAAGAAGCAATGCTTTTAAACAAAACAACAACAACAACATGTTTTTATTGTGGATTGGAAATCCATATAAAACTAACTTTCAGAAATGTAATACTCAGAAGGACAAAGAAAGAGTTTATTGATTTTCAAAGTTTGGATCAAATATACCAAGAGCGTAAACCTGTAACAGAACAGAGGGCTTGAGAAATTGAAAAATACAAGCAAGATAGGAAAGTCTACACACGGTTCACAGGTTCTGTCAGCTGCACACTTGAGGGCAGCCTGCCTTCTGCATCTCCTGAGTTCTGTGCAGCCTCTAAGTCCCATTCACACATGGCTTCTAAACTGCGCAGTGTCTGTCTTCACTTCTCACCTCATCGAAACCTGAATCACTGGCATTTTGTATTTGGGAAATGCACGCTCCCTTGCATGTAGAGCCAAAGAAGGGCTCTATTCCCTTTAGACAAGGTCTCTCACTGAACTTCTGGTTTGGGCTGGGCTTCCTGGCCCCACCTGACTTCCCCACCCCCCTCGCCCTAGCACCGGGATCACAGGAACATGCACCCGTGTCCTTTATAGGATGGTAAGTTCCAATTCAGACCTTCACTCTCTACTAATAGATCCCCAGTCCCAAATGTTTCAAATTTATTTTAAAAATGAACCATGAAAACTGGAAAATGTAGAAACAGATTTAAAAGGTGCCATACCGTTGTACTCTGACAATTGTGCCATCTGGAAAGATGCTCTCTTCTTGACCATCAGCAAATAAAGTTTTAATGGTCTGGTCAGGAAATGTGATTTCTTTTCTTCCATCTGGGAAATGCTTTTCTGTTTTAAAAAGGATTGTTATCAATATATTTTCTTAAAGGAAGGTTAGAGGTTAACAGTGAAGGCTAAGTTGAATTTGTACCTATTTGTCCACTTGAGAAATGTAAGACTTCAAGTCCTTCTGGGTACGTGGTATGTGTGGTCTGGGCAGCCGCATAGTAGTAGACCTGTGAAGACATTTGGTCAGTTTGCCCCTTCTCCTAGGACGCCGCAGCAGAAGCATCGACTAGGCATACATACCACTCTCTCATCCGGCATCACCTGCTTCACATCACCATTGAAAAACGTCACAGTGATGCTCTTCCCATCTGCACTCACTTCTTTCCGAGTTCCATTGGGAAACAGAACAACCCGGCACCCATTTTTATAAACTTTTTCTACCTGAAAAGACACAAGATAATTATTGCTAGGTAAGATTTCCTCCTGAGACCATGTAACAAAGGTATGAGGAATTCCCTGCCTATTTACACATGTCCAAATTCTCCATAATAAAAGTAAAGCATTTTCTAAAATCAAAAATAGGGAACACTTATTTCGCCAGGTATTGTGCTTTTCTCAGGGTTTTTTTGTTTATAATCTATGTTAACAACTCATCTAAAAACCTCTCCGCAACTTGGTATCTTATAGAAACTAATAAAATATGGTTACTTCTGTTATTCTCCTCAATGCTCAAGGCTAGACTGAACTTTGGCCTTATTTCAATTAAATGAACAAGATTAGAATATATGCAACACAAACCCAATGGAAAAATTCTTAGTTACCTTCCCCCCCCCAAACAAATATCATTTATGTCCCTTTTTACTCCTTTTGGTCAGCACACCCATTTTTTCCACTTAGAAGAAAAACTTTTTTCAAAGATTTATTTATTTTATGCATATGAGTACACTATTGCTCTTTTCAGACACACCAGAAAAGGGCATTAGAACCCATTACAGATGGTTGTGAGCCATCATGTGGTTGCTGGAATTTGCACTCAGGTACTCTTAATCACTGAGCCATCTCTCCAGCCCCTAGAAAAATTTTAGGGCCAAGAGAAGGCTCACAGTTTACAGGCACTTGCTGCCAAGCCTGAGAACCTGAATTCTTAGTTCTCATTTGTTGGAAGGAGAGCACCAACTCCTGGACATTACACCGTCTTCCCCATGTGCCCACACAAATAGCTGTAAGGCCAAGAACAAGTAAGCCAGGTGGTAACAGTCCTGGCTCCTGAACAGTATCACAAAGACCACAGAAGAGAAAATGCAGGAGGCCTGTGTAATGCAAAACTAAGTTAAAGGTTCGATGTTCCTCCTTTTGTTTAATACTAAGTATTCAAGCCCTATAGTCCATAAGCTAAGCAGCAAGACTCAGCTTTCAAGATCAACTCTAGCCACGTACCACACAACAGCCACGGGTAGGCCACATGCATAATATTCTCCCCTATTAGTATAACGAAGCAGAAATATCTTTATTCCCCTTCATCCTAGCCATTGTCATGCAATGGAGCATCACATTACTTGTGTTTGTGGTGACGGCTGTAAGCCTGTGCTGACAGTTACAGAAAAGTACATCACATACAATTATGTAAAGTGTTTACATAAGTGTAACAGTGTAAACAGCTACGTTTGCTGGTTTGTCTTTTCTGTACTGCTTTTATTTTAGAACACCATGTGTTTATATCATTACACATGAAGTCTCCTGTGCCTCAGCTTCTATGTCACTTTGTTCTTCTAGGCCCTCAGAATAGCAGCTCTACCGCATACATACCTATGTGTACATATGCGTGTATACACACACACACACACACACAGACATGGCATGGCCCAAGTCTGACGTAGATGATCTCATAGGGCTATAGGAGCACATTCTAGGATGTTCACATGATAATGCAATCCGTAACAGTGCAGATCTCAGAATAGGTCCCTGTTGTAAAGTGGCAAATGATACTCTTTTCAAAAGAGTCGAGGCTCCTTATTTTAACGCATGACTATTTTGTATTGTATCACAAATTTTTAGTGACTTGCTGATTTTTATTTTTATGTGAATCGATTAGTGTTCTGCCTGCCTGTATGTTTGTGTGTGATAGCATCAGATGCCCTGGAACTGGAGCTACAGACAGTTGTAAGCTGCCACATGGGTGCTGGGAATTGAACACAGGTCCTCTGGAAGAGTAGCTAATACTCTTAACCACAGAGCCAACTCTCCAGCCCCAACACAATCATTATTTTAAATGAATGTTTTTACCTTTCCATCAGGGTGATTGATTTCTCCCTGAATTTCTTCCTCTTTTTCCTCTTTGTTTTTATATTCAAGGTCTGGGAAGGTCACTTGTTGAAGAGGCTCTCTGGGCAAGGCAGCCTACAAGACAGGATTTTTAAGTAGTTATAACCTGCACCTATTAAATTAAAAAGCTAGATTTTAAAATTACATGATTCTATGACTAGTGTTTGTTGTTATATAGAAAACATTTGCAATGTTAAAAGCCTTCCTTTATACCTGGTTTGGAAATTTAACAAATCCATTTCATCCCTGAATAAAGTATATTCACATATTTAGCATTATAAAAAGGTTTACCTGTCCTTTGTCAGAGCTGCCCAAGTCACCACGGGGAGGCACAGACTTGGGTCTTCTAGGTGGAGTTCCTGTCAGAAAATAATTGTCAGGGTTAGTTTTAATACTTAATGAAAATATTTAACTTACTGACCTGGTAAAACATTTCCTTTGGGGCCAAAAAGATGGCTTAGCAGGTAAAAGCACTTGCAACATTAAAAGCGTCTAAATATTAATCCTTGGAACCCACATGGTGGGAAGAGAAAACTAATTTCCTCAAGTTCTCAGATGTCTTCCACAAGAGCACAATAATGTACACATTCCACACCAGACACAAAACATTTCCTTTGTCAGTGCTGTTTTATTTAACCCAGCTACCTTATTTTATGTGTGAGTCTGTCTGTGTATACATAATGCACTCAGGCATGTGGGTGCCTGAGGAAACAGGACAGATCATCACAGGGCTGAGCAGTTAAAGGCATTTGTGGTGTTCCCAGCGCCCACGCGGCAGCTAACAACACTATGTAAATCCCAGTTCCAGGTGATCTAGTGCCCTCTGCTGGCCTCTGCAGGTACAATGCAGACATAAACGAACAGATACAAAACAAAATACACCTTACGCGGGAAAATGGCCTAGCAATATTAAAATATTGGGTTCATCAAAATAGATAATGAGTACACATAGGCCAGCCTTAGCTCAAGGCTCAAGGCTAACCTGGGCTATGTGGGAGTCCATCTTTTAAAACAAAGGTTGTCGAACAATAGGCTGAAAAAATGTTTTGTGATGTAGGTAAGAATGGTTAAAGACCTAAATAATTTTCCTTTAAAAAAAAAAAAAGAAACTGAATGCTGAAGAGATGGCTGATTTTTACAACCTGCCTTGAAGTCTGAAACCTTAAGCCTTGGGTTTCAGTTCCCAGTAATGACGGGCTAGGGGGATGTAGTATCCATATAGTTAGTCAGCAAAGGGAATAGTTTCAATGCACTTAATGATCAGGGAAGTGCAAATTAAAACAATGACAAATGCACTTAGCTATTACCAAAAACTCAAATCTAACAGCACTGAGTACTGAGTATGAGATCAGGGCTTGGGAGATGGTGCAGTAGGTAACACGAATGCTGCTAGCAGAGGCTACTTGAGTTCAGTCTAGAGAACCCACGTGGGAAGTTACTTTCTAACAAGTTTTCTTCTCAGTCCACATGTAGCTGCCAAACAACACAATAAACATAATCAAAACTCTAAGAATATATTAGTATATTTTGGAAATAATTTTGATACAATCTATTGCTACTAAAAATATTCTACCAATTGTCCAGTTATTCTAGCCCTTGCTATGTACATGGAGAACTGCATGCGTGTATTCCAGATAAAGAGATGTCCGTGGCATTGCAGCATCACACACCCACTAACAACAAGTGGATTTGTTGAGGCTGGAGAGATGCCCCAGCAGTTAAGAAGCACTGGTTGCTTTTGAAAAGAACCTGGGTTCAGTCTTCAGCCTCCACATGGATACTTAATAATCACAGAAACAGTGTGAAACAGTTAATAAATTGTATGGGCATGTGTAGTTTAAAAGAATAAACAAGCATGAAATGCCATCAGAAATTATCTGATGAATAAGACTGATACAGAGCCCCTAAAATAACCCCTACCCCCAGGGTTCAAGTTTCTCTAGAAACCTCTTGATGGGGGAGGGAAAGGCTACAGTGCAGGCTGCAGAGCAGGAATTGGCTCAGGAAGAACACTCAATTTGGCAGCTTATCTCACAGCTAAATAAACACATGCATATTTTCTGGCCTTTGTCTTTTTTCTATAAAATTTATCCATTTATAGTTTGTCCAAACATTTTCCTTTACCATTTTGTTTCCTAACTTTTGAAACAGTGAAACTAAGGAAGCAGTGTATATACTACAATGCAGAGGCGCCAAGATCATTTGGGTTTAACTTCTTGAATATAATCCATTCTCCTGTCCCCACCCCTTCACTCTCAGCCAGTCTCACTTGGTAGCCCAGAGTGGCCGTGAGCGTGGGATGAGCCTCCTGACTGGTAGGGTAACAACTCCTATCTCCAAGCTCAGCTCAATTTACCTATTATGTTCTGAAATATAAAAGAACCATGCAACTTCTTACCTTGTGCTGGTAAATACTTTTTCTTACATTTTTCTACCTGGACTCCTGAAGAAACATGACTCTTTTGAAATTGAATTGATGAGTTCTATAATATAAGAAATAATTTTTAATATAATTGTTAATCTACATTTTATGACACTGAACAAATTCACAGTAAGCCAGGTAAATTGGTGGCTCTCTAGGAATGAAACACACACACACACACACAAAATCCTCCAGCTCAGACCAAAACAGACCATGTCAATCAGCCTCATCCACAAACCTCCCTCATGTCACCAATGGCTGATGAATCCACCTGACACTCCCCCATTCCCAAGTCTGTGCCTATCCCCAGTATGTCAGGACCTCCCTGATGATAGTATCTCTGGTCTCTTGACCTATCCCTCCACCAATCTGTGCTCTGTCCAGCCTTAGCTTGGGACAGTCCCAGAAACTGCCACCATCAATTCTAACAATTCCTTCAATAAACAGATGCACAAACCATAATTTCAAAACAGTTCACTTATAAAGATCTATACCATAGGGCATTCCACTAAACAATTAGCCAGATAACTCTCTAAAGAGTCAGGGACACTTCACAAAATGCTAAAGTATTTAAAGGCTAGGAGGTCATGATTTGTACAGCTCCATTCAACTGCTTTGGCCACACAGCATGGTGAGATGTTCAGAGCAGTCAAAGCAGGAAAGGTTCAAAACTTTGTCACGCCGAGGGCCCGCGCCGCCCCCCCCCCCCCCCCCCCCCCGTTCACTGGGAAGCTTCCGTGATATGTATGGTAGAGGACAAATAAATGCTCTTTCTAGGGGACTGTATCCTGTCTTTGCAGATCATGCCCTAAACTCTCACACAGACAATGTCCACAGCCTAGAGCACACAGTCTATTGGTCCATGCATGCTTGCTATGTCCCCTGCACCAGTGGCCTTGGGCCTTCTGATACACCTTACATTCATAGTTCATAAGTCACTCCTACACAAACCTATATCGTCCTCCCCTGCGTAGCAACATTCACCTTTGCCAAAATCCAACTCCATATCAAAAGAGCTCAAAAAAAACAAAAATAAAAAACAAATTATTTCATTCAGGCAGGGTCTCCCACCCGTGTAGCCCACTGCAGCTACAAAGCAGCCTTCCCTACTGTCCTGGTTTGCTTTCTATTGTAATAAAGACCATGACCAAAAGCTGGGAGGTATAATCTATCACTGAAAAAAGCCATGGAAAGAACTCAAGGTACAGAAATCATGGAGGAACACTGCTTTCTAGCTTATTCTTCATGGACTGCTGAACCTAGCCGAGGTCACCTGTGAGCGGTAGCCGGGACTACAGTAGCTAGACCCTCCCACGTTAATCAGCAATCAAGTAAATGCCCCCACCAGCTTGCCTACAGTCCCACCGACGGAGGTAGCTTCTCACTAAGGTCCCCTGGTTCCACCAGTCCCCTTCCTAGGCTCTTTGGTTTCCATTCTTAGCTGACTTCCCACATCTACCTTCTGCCTCCTGCCTCCAGCTCTCAGCCCAGAGGAGCGTGCTCCTGTCTCCCCTAGAAAGGCAGAGCTTCCGAAGACTTCCCACCAGCTGCAACTCTGCATCAGCCTGGTCTGGACTTGCCTCACAAAGGATGGCATTTTTGGATGCTGCCCTAGCTACTCCTTGCTTCTTCCTGCAGCTATGTCTTTTTCACTGAGCCACACCTAACCTGTTCATTCTATTTAAAATAACAAAAGCCTTACCCCAGTCTCTTCAACCACAGTCAACAACCTACAGAACTATTCTGCTCTGCCCTTCTCTTCTCTGCATCCTTGCCACCATAAGCACTCATGGAAGAGGGTCTTGATGTGCTGCAGTTTGGGGCTTGGGAAATAACCTGGCAATTAGTCCTCAATGGGCCCAGCAGGGCACTCCATCTCAAGGAACCCTTCCTCTGGACATTAGGACAGCCTGTTTCCCTTCTCACCTGCTTTATCATTAAGCCAGCTCGTCTCCACCCAGTGCCTCATAAAGCACACATTCTGAATGCATCAAGTGTCATCCGCAGCCTGCACTTTGCCTAACACCAGTCTAGGGCAGCATCCCCACAGGACAACTGGAAGGCCTGTCGTGCTTACCTCCCCAGCTGTGCTCTAGGGTGGTTTGAATGAGAATGTCCCCCATAGGCTCAGGTATCTGAATGCTTCCTTCCCAGCTGCTAGGATGGCTTAAGAAGCACTAGGAGGTGTGGCCTTGGAGCAGCTGTGTCATTGGAGTAGGCTTTGAGGTTTGCAAAGCTCACACCACTCCAGAAGCAATGAGCTCCTTCTGCCTCCCTCTTGCTTGGTAAGGATAAGAATGTAAGCTCTCATCTGTTCCTCGGGCCCCACGCCTTCCTGCCTTGCTCCCCACCAGGATACTTGTGGACTGTCAGCTCTGCAACCATGAGACCCAAATAAATGCTTGCTTTGTTTCCTTGGTCATGGTGTTTTGTCACAGCAAAAGAAAAGTAACTAAGACAAGTGGTAAACTACACAGCATGCAGAAGTCTGTTCCTGAATGAAGTTTCTACTGGAACTGCAGTGCTTTTGACTTGAACAGTTATCACCCTGTCTGCTTCCTGAGCTTTCAGTCTAGTGACAGTCCTCCTGGACCTGTGGAAGACTGACTTCCCACCCCTAGACCCACCATTCCATTTCCTGGCTTTATGAGTTTAAATGTACAAACATGAGTCTTCACCCAAACCTACCATGGACTCATCCTCTTTTGTGGCCGTCATGTACCGGCAGGCCTTGGGACTGTTCTCAATTGCTTCTGCTTTCTTCCAGGCATCCAGCCGGAATCTTTCCATTACTTTTATCTCTTCTCGGAGGTCTGTGTTCTCTTTGACTAGCATTTCTATCTGGCTTCTGAGGCGACCGTGTGTACTTAACCATTTTGTTTCCTTCCTTTTCAAGTCTTCCTGTAAATCTGCTATTTGCTGTTTCAAAGCCTCTCAAAAGAAAAAGTTACAGTATTAAAACAAGGCAACTGGAGAAGAGATGCATCAAAAAACAAAATGCCAGTGTGCCACAGACAGCAGGAGAGCACGCCTGGACAGTAAATGACACTGCGGTTCTCCAGAGCCAGGTTGTGCAGTCAGTTAAGTGCTCACCTTACATTGTCAACATCTGATCACAAGCCAGGACAAAGCAGACTCAGCCCTGAGTATGGCATGTGGGAATGCAGCCTGAACTAATCACTAACTGAAACAGATAAGTTAAAAGAAACCACATGAATTCTTGAACAGAAGTCAACTTGTGCTAAAGAGAAAACTGAATCCAAAGTCAAAGCTACCTGCCCTGAAGATAGATTAGCTGAGATCCATGAGTAAAGCTGTCCAAAGGTGGTGGCTACCTCCATTAACTGCTCAGTCAGTGCAAAGTAGAATTCTTTGTTAAATATCCCACTCCTTCCTCACTACTGCACTTGACTAGTCTTTAAAAAAAAAAAAAAGACATTAACGAGTAGAAAGCAATCTTAATAAAGAAGATGAAGGAGGTACTACATTTGCCAAGCATCTATGGGACCCTGAATCTGATCCCCAGCAGCACAACAAACAGAAAAGAGGAAGGAAAAGAAGGAAGGGAAGTGGGGAAAAAGGGAGAGGAAATGAGGGGAATGAAGCTCAAAGATACAAAACACTTGCCAATTTCCCAATAAGATTTCCCAGTAGTGGGAGAGCGGCAGCGGCAGCAGAGGCAGTGGCGGCAGTGCAGCAGTGGCTGGTCCAGCTGAAGGGCCATCAGCAGTGGAACCAAGGCGACACAGGGTCCAGTTAGGCCCTGCGCCCACTGACCTACTGACCTACTGACCCTGGCCAGCCGGGCTGCAATCACCGGAGGATTTACGGTGCCTTTCACCGCACAGAAGCCACATCAGAACTCTGCTTCCCGCCAGTCAGGAGAGACTCGCCTCCATCTTGGTTTCAGACTCCAGAGAGATAGGACAGACTGGGGTACACAAACATAACCCGAGGCCAACATCGCGGGGGTCTAAGTCCGATGGGCATTGGCCTGCACCCAGGCCCTGGGCTGTTCGGGGGGCCATCGGAGTGTGCCAACCCAGCCAGGAGGTTTTTTTTTTTGCCCGCACCGGCGCATGCGCCGCCATTTTGCCTACAGGATGCCAGAGAGCTCTAGCAGGTAAAGCCGTAACTGGCATAGCCTGAGGCTAACAAAGCAGGGGTCTAGGCCCCAACAGGCCCTGGACTGACCCCAAGAACTAGGCGGCTTGGTGGGCCATCTGTGTGTCAACCCGCCCAGGAGGTTGTTAGCCCAGCAGACTCTCCGGCACTTTCAGGGAGCC
Source organism: Apodemus sylvaticus (assembly GCF_947179515.1). Taxonomy (NCBI): domain Eukaryota; kingdom Metazoa; phylum Chordata; class Mammalia; order Rodentia; family Muridae; genus Apodemus; species Apodemus sylvaticus. The sequence continues at coordinate 71,135,049 of NC_067479.1, read as the reverse complement.
CGAGCACACACGTCCGCCCATCCTGGCCACCTGACAGACCCAATTAACAGTCATAGCCGGAGGGGAACTTTGCTCGGAACTTGGCCTCCCAGGCTTTTACCTGGACCCAGGGCCTGAGCAGCTAGGCTAGCCTTGTGTGTACCAACCCAGTTGGGAGATCAGCCGCCCAGCAGAGTGATCAGCAGACAGAAAAGGTCCCGGCAGCATACACCATCAGCACTCCCTGAAGGTGCAAACGGGCTCCATCTGGTTCACAGACACAATCTGGGGCAAAGCACACTAGCGCTACAAGGGCACCCAAGAGGAAGACAGCACATCAGCAATCAGCTACAGGGGTAACCCAGCCATATAGTGTTGCAGTAATAGCCCCAGAGCCCCTCAGGAGGCCCAAACACCAGCCAGGGACAAGAACAACTAACTCCAGAGAACAAGATGGCAAAGGGCAAACGCAGGAACGCTACTAACAGAAATCTAGGCAATATGGCAGCATCTGAACCAAACTCTCCAACATCAGAAAGTCCTGGTTATGCCAACACACCAGAGAAACAAGATTTGGATTTAAAATCACTGATCATGATGCTGCTAGAAGAACACAAAAAGGACATAAATGAATCTCTTAAAGAAATACAGGGGAACATGAATAAGCTAGAAACCCGTATAATGGAAACAGAAAAAACACTTAAAGAAATGCAGGAGAATAAGGCTCAAGAGATAGAAGCCAATAAAGAAGAAACGCAAAAAAAAAAAAAAAACTTAAAAGAAATGCAGGAGAACTTGAGTCAAGAGGCAGAAGTCATGAAAGAGGAAACACAAAAATCTCTTAAAGAATTACAGGAAAATACAAACAAACAAATGATGGAACTGAGCAAAACCATCCTGGATCTAAAAACAGAAGTAGAAACAACTAAGAAATCACAAAGGGAGACAACTTTGGAGATAGAAAACCTTGGGAAGAAATCAGGGGACATAGATGCAAATATAAACAACAGAATACAAGAGATGGAAGAGAGAATTTCAGATGCCGAAGATACCAAAGAAACCATTGACTCAACAGTCAAAGAAAATGCAAAATGCAAAAAGCTTGTATACCACAACATCCAGGAAATCCAGAATACAATGAGAAGACCAAACCTAAGGATTATAGGTATAGATGAGAGTGAAGATTTACAACTGAAAGGGCCAGCAAATATCTTTAACAAAATTATGGAAGAAAACTTTCCCAACTTAAAGAGAGAGATAACTATGAATATACAAGAAGCCTACAGAACTCCAAACAGACTAGACCTGAGCAGAAATACCTCTCGCCACATAATAATTAAAATCCCAAATGCACTAAACAAAGAAAGAATATTAAAGGCAGTAAGAGAAAAGGGGCAAGTAACATATAAAGGAAGACCTATCAGAATCACACCAGACTTCTCACCAGAGACCATGAAAGCTAGAAGATCCTCGGCAGATCTCATGCAGACTCTAAGAGAACACAAATGTCAGCCAAGACTACTATACCCAGCAAAACTCTCAATCACAATAGATGGAGAAATCAAGACATTCCATGACAAAACCAAATTTACACAATATCTTTCCACAAACCCAGCTCTACAAAGAATAATAGGAGGAAAACTCTAATACAAGGAGGGAAACAACACCCTGGAAAAAGTACGATAGGACCGATCAGGAAAACAGAAACTAAACAGGGATACAATAAAACTAATTGAAGCTTTAGACCGATTGGATTTGACGGATATTTATAGAACATTTCACCTAAAGCAAAAGAATATACCTTTTTCTCAGCACCTCATGGTACGTTCTCCAAAATTGACCATATAATTGGTCACAAGAAAGACCTCAACAAATACAAGAAGATCAAACTAAACCTTCCTTCATCAAACCCAAAAGAACTTAATCACTCAAATATAAAAATAACATCAAAAATGACAGGAAGTAATAATCTCTATTCCTTAATATCTCTTAACATCAATGGACTCAATTCCCCAATAAAAAGACATAGACTAACAGACTGGATAAGGAAACAGGACCCTACATTTTAGTGCATACAGGAAACACACCTAAATGTCAAAAACAAAAACTACCTTAGAGTAAAAGGCTGGAAGACAATTTTACAAGCCAATGGTCTCAGGAAAGGAGCCGGAGTAGCCATTCTAATATCAGATAAAATCGACTTTCAACCTAAAGTCATCAAAAGAGACACTGAAGGACACTTCTTGCTGGTCAAAGGAAAAATCCACCAAGAAGAACTTTCAATTCTGAACATCTATGCTCCAAATGCAAGGGCACCCTCATTCGTAAAAGAAACTTTACTAAAGCTCAAAGCACACATTGCACCTAACACAATAATTGTGGGGGGCTTCAACACTCCACTCTCCTCAAGGGACCGATCAGGAAAACAGAAACTAAACAGGGATACAATAAAACTAATTGAAGCTTTAGACCAATTGGATTTGACGGATATTTATAGAACATTTCACCCTAAAGCAAAAGAATATACCTTTTTCTCAGCACCTCATGGTACGTTCTCCAAAATTGACCATATAATTGGTCACAAGAAAGACCTCAACAAATACAAGAAGATCAAACTAATCCCATGCCTCCTATCAGATCACTATGGTGTAAGAGTGGTTTTCAATAGCAACAAAAACAACAGAAAGCCCACATACACATGGAGGCTGAACAATACTCTACTCAATGACACCTTGGCCAAAGAAGAAATAAAGAAAGAAATCAGAGACTTTTTAGAATTTAATGAAAATGAAGGCACAACATACCCAAATCTTTGGGACACAATGAAAGCAGTGCTAAGAGGAAAACTCATATCCCTGAGTGCCTCCAAAAAGTAAATGGAGATAGCATATACTTGCAGCTTAGTGACACACCTGAAAGCCCTGGAACAAAAAGAAGCTATTTCACCCAGGAGGAGTAGAAGACAGGAAATCATCAAACTCAGGGCTGAAATCAATCAAGTGGAAACAAAGAGAACCATACAAAGAATCAACAAGTCCAGGAGCTGGTTCTTTGAGAAAATCAACAAGATAGATAAACCCTTAGCCAGACTGACCAAAGGGCACAGAGAAAGTATCCAAATTAACAAAATTAGAAATGAAAAGGGAGATATTACAACAGAAACTGAGGAAATCCAAAAAATCATCAGATCCTACTACAAAAGCCTATACTCAACACAACTGGAGAATCTGGAGGTAATGGACAATTTCCTAGACAGATACCAAATACCAAAATTAAATCGGGACCAAATAGATCATCTAAACAGTCCCATACCTCTAAAGAAATAGAAGGGGTCATAGAAAGTCTTCCAACCAAAAAAAAAGCACAGGACCAGATGGTTTCAGTGCAGAATTCTATCAGACCTTCAAAGAAGACCTAACACCAATACTCTTCGAACTATTCCACAAAATAGAAACAGAAGGAACCCTACCCAATTCCTTCTACGAAGCCACAATTATGCTGATACCAAAACCACACAAAGATCCAACAAAGAAAGAAAACTTCAGACCAATCTCCCTTATGAACATCGATGCAAAAATACTCAATAAAATTCTTGCCAACCGAATCCAAGAACACATCAAAACGATCATCCACCATGATCAAGTAGGCTTTATCCCAGGGATGCAGGGTTGGTTCAATATACGGAAATCCATCAATGCAATCCACTACATAAACAAACTCAAAGAGAAAAACCACAAGGTCATTTCATTGGATGCTGAAAAAGCATTTGACAAAATTCAGCATCCTTTCATGCTTAAAGTCTTGGAAAGAACAGGAATTCAAGGCCCATACCTAAACATCGTTAAAGCAATATACAGCAAACTGGTAGCCAGCATCAAACTAAATGGAGAGAAACTTGAAGCAATCTCTCTAAAATCAGGGACTAGACAGGGCTGCCCCCTTTCTCCTTATCTTTTCAATATTGTACTTGAGGTACTAGCTCGGGCAATTCAACAACATAAGGAGGTCAAAGGGATACAAGTTGGAAAGGAAGAAGTCAAACTATCATTATTTGCAGATGACATGATAGTCTACCTAAGTGACCCAAAAAACTCCACTAGAGAACTCCTACAGCTGATAAACAACTTCAGCAAAGTGGCAGGTTATAAAATCAACTCAAGCAAATCAGTGGCCTTCCTATACTCAAAGGATAAGCAGGCTGAGAAAGAAATTGGGGAAATGACCCCCTTCACAATAGCCACAAACAGTATAAAGTATCTTGGGGTGACTCTTACCAAACATGTGAAAGATCTGTATGACAAGAACTTCAAGACTCTGAAGAAGGAAATGGAAGAAGACCTCAAAAAATGGGAAAACCTCCCATGCTCATGGATCGACAGGATCAATATAGTTAAAATGGCCATTTTGCCAAAAGCAATATACAGATTCAATGCAATACCCACCAAAATCCCAACTCAATTCTTCACAGAGTTAGAAAGAACAATTATCAAATTCATCTGGAATAACAAAAAACCCAGGATAGCTAAAACTATTCTCAGCAACAAAAGAAAATCTGGGGGAATCAGTACCCCTGACCTCAAGCAATACTACAGAGCAATAGTGTTAAAAACTGCATGGTATTGGTACAGTGACAGGCAGGCAGATCAATGGAACAGGATTGAAGATCCAGAAATTAACCCACACACCTATGGCCACTTGATCCTCGACAAAGGGGCTGAAAACATCCAATGGAAAAAAGATAGCCTTTTCAACAAATGGTGCTGGTTCAACTGGAGGTCAGCATGCAGAAGAATGCGAATTGATCCATCCTTGTCTCCTTGTACTAAGCTCAAATCCAAATGGATCAAGGACCTCCACATAAAGCCAGATACTCTGAAGCTAATAGAAAAGAAACTGGGGAAGATCCTTGAGGACATCGGTACAGGGAGAAAGTTTCTGAACAGAACACCAATAGCATATGCTCTAAGATCAAGAATTGACAAATGGGACCTCATAAAATTACAAAGTTTCTGTAAGGCAAAGGACACCATCAAAAGGACAGATCGGCAACCAACAAATTGGGAAAAGATCTTCACCAATCCTACATCAGATAGAGGGCTAATATCCAATATATATAAAGGACTCAAGAAGTTAGACTCCAGAAAACCAAACAACCCTATTAAAAAATGGGGTACAGAGTTAAACAAAGAATTCTCACCTGAAGAATTTCAGATGGCAGAGAAACATCTTAAAAAATGCTCAACTTCATTAGTCATTAAGGAAATGCAAATCAAAACAACCCTGAGATTTCACCTTACACCAGTCAGAATGGCTAAGATTAAAAATTCAGGAGACAGCAGGTGTTGGTGAGGATGTGGAGAAAGAGGAACACTCCTCCACTGCTGGTGGGGTTGCAAATTGGTACAACCACTCTGGAAATCAGTCTGGCGGTTCCTCCGAAAACTGGGCACCTCACTTCCAGAAGATCCTGCTATACCACTCCTGGGCATATACCCAAAAGATTCCCCAGCATGTAATAAGGATACATGTTCTACTATGTTCATAGCAGCCCTATTTATAATTGCCAGAAGTTGGAAAGAACCCAGGTATCCCTCAACAGAAGAGTGGATGCAAAAAATGTGGTATATATACACAATGGTGTACTATTCAGCCATTAGAAACAATGAATTCATGAAATTCTTAGGCAAATGGATGGAGCTGGAGAACATCATACTAAGTGAGGTAACCCAGACTCAAAGGATGAATCATGGTATGCACTCACTAATAAGTGGATATTAACCTAGAAAACTGGAATACCCAAAACATAATCCACACATCAAATGAGGTAAAGAAGAATGGAGGAGTGGCCCCTTGTTCTGGAAAGACTCAGTGAAGCAGTATTGAACAAAATCAGAACAGGGAAGTGGGAAGGGTTGGGTGGGAAAACAGGGGGAGGGAAGGGGACTAATGGGACTTTCGGGGAGTGGGGGACCAGAAAAGGGGAAATCATTTGAAATGTAAATAAATATATCAATAAATTAAAAAAAAAAAAAAGATTTCCCAGTAGTGAAAAAGGGAGAAATGAGGTGTTGTAGATGGAATAAACAAAACAAAACTAGAAGTGAAGAAACTTCTAGACATGTCTATAAACAAACTGCAAATGTACACATAGAAATCAAGACTGAAGTCAGGACAATGTCATCAGTGAATTGAGAGCTACAACAAAGAAGGTAGAGGACAGCCACACCAAACAGTCTGCCAAAGGAAATGGCAGGTCACTTTACAAACTCACTAGGAGAGGCCCAAAAGCACAGTGATGGAACTCAGGGAGGATTACTAGTGCTAGCTGGGAAGAATGGAGGATGCCACTATCCTTTGTATCTCATTATGCACCCTGGAGACTAGCACAGCAGGCTCCTCATAAGGCTGAGCATGGCTTTCAGGACTGCCTAAGTCATTTTAGGCATTCCTGTTACATAAAATCAAAAGGGAAAGAACACTGTAAAATTCATTCTGAGAAACCAGTATTACTCTAATAGCAAAACCCATACAAGTACACAACAAAAATTCTCATTTCTGTACTTTCATGCCCCATCATCAGGCTAAGGATTGAATCCTGGGATTTGAGCATGATAGGCAAATGCTGACTTAGATCCTCAGGCTTAAAAATTCTCAATTAAACAAGTAGTTCTCTTTTCATGAGGTACAGGTGAGTGAACTGCAGGGACAAAAATGGAGAAGAGACATCGGGAAAGGAGGTTCAGTGGCCAGTCCAAACTGGGATCCATCTCAAAGGGAGGCTCAAAGGCCTGACACTATTACTGATGCTATGGTGTGCTTACAGACAGGAGCCTAGCATGGCTGAACTCTGAGAGGCCCAACAAGCAGCTTACTGAGATAGACACAGATACTTACACCCAACCAATGGACTGAAGTCAACCCCTGGGGCTGAATAAGGGAAAGGCTGTAAGAAGTTGAAAAGGAGGGTGACCCCATAAGAAGACCAGCAGTCTCAACTAACTTGGACCCCCAAGAACTCTCAGACCGCCAACCAGGCAGCATATACTAGCCAGTACATATACAGTAGAGGACTGCTTGGTCTGGCCTCAGTGAGAGAAGATGCACCTAACCCTCGAGAGACTTGAAACCCCAGGGAGTGGGGAGGCCTAGTGGGGTGGAGGTAAGTGTGGGGGACATCCTCTTGGATGAGGGCAGACCGGGAGGGAGATTATGACTGGACTGTAAAAAAAGATTAAAGATAATTAAATAAATAAATCATTTATTTCTGGTGATATGACCTTGAATAAGTGCTTGCATTTTAAAGTCAAAAGAAGTTCTCAATAAAGGTATATGCAGGCCAAATTAAATGCAGACAAAGTAAATAAGACCATACAACAACATGATTAGGTTGATTTCATTCCAGGGATACAGGAATAGTTAAACATGTAAATTAGTAAATGCAATGCAATACATAGATACAGAGATCACATTATCATCTCAATGAATACAGAAAGCCTTTGACAATATGAATATCCCATCACTTCATGATAAAAAGCCCTAAATAAGCTAGAAACAGAAGGTTAGAACAAAAGGCAAGAGAAATAAAAATAATACAAAAAAGGAAGAACTTCAATTGTTCCTGTGTGCAGGTAACATGAACCTATACTTAAAAACTCTAATGCAGAATTCTACCAGAAAACCCTCCAATCTTTCAGCAGATGCTTTCAGCAAAATGGCAAATTATTGTATACAGTCAATTAACAAAACTTATTAAATTGCTAATATATTAAATCACATTCACAAATGGGATGTGACAGAAATCAGGAAGACAGTATCAGTTATAACAGCTTTAAAATATACATATATCAGATTCTAAGACAAAAATATAACCAATGAGATAAAAATCCTCTACGGTGAACAATCAATCAATCAATAAATTGAACAAGACACTGGAGAATAAGATGAGTTCACACACTCGTGTGATACCAGAATATATTGTGAAATGTCTGGACTACCAAAAGCAATTTCAGATTCAGTGGATTCAAATCCCCAAAATTCTTCACAGAAACAGAAAACAAATCTATAAGAGGCATGTGAAAGCACATGAGACTCCCAAAAGCAATCTGAGATGAAGAGTCGTGCTAGAGGCTCCGCAGAACCTGGTCTCATATCATCGAGCTGCAGGAACAGGAACTGGCCCAGAGGTAGAGCAGGAGAGCCCAAGTGAATTCTATATAGCTATAACCACCTACACTTGAAAAGCAAATTTTGGAAACAAGGAAGATGACCAAGTTGCCCTCTGGACTCTACACATGCCTTGTGGCACACACACACAAATTAATGTAATAAAAAATTTTAAAAGTGGAAAAATAAAGGTAGATTTAAGTGGTCAGAGAAAAGATGAGATATTTTGTTCATCTTTTTATATGTTTATAATAGAAGTACATATTACCTTTTTCAAAGGTTTATTGCGCACACCACAAGGAATCAGTGTGTAAACAGCAACCACAGAGCATGCCTACATGCTTTATACATCATCTTTTAAGATGGGATTTTTAGTAGAGGATCAAAATTTAACCTACTATATTTAATAAACCAATGAACCAGATGTAACTTCTCCCTACTTAAATAAGCTAATAGAACAAATACCCAGAGGGCTAAGTACAGTGATGTGCACTGTGATCCCGACCCCTCCAGATGCTGCAGAGACGGGCTCTCAAAGTCAGTGTGGGCTATACAGTGAAACCCTGTCTTAAAAATAAAGAATAAAAACATAATATACAGTGTGTGGCAACTGCTGGAGACCAGCTCTGGAGGTCTAGTTCTCTCTTGAAGGTAGGCATGGGAAAGAGCCTCAGTGGGGGCAGGACTTGGTCTTGTGAGAGATTAAGGTTGCTTTCTATAATAACAGTTACCTATTTTGGCCCAAGCCCTAAGGCTGGAAGTTTATTTAACTCCTTCTCAGCTAGATAGTCACTTGCAGGAAGGAAAAAAGGAGACAGTTTAAAACAGGATTCTAATCTTTGGCTCTAAGTGGGTAGGGGAAACCTATCGGACAATTTGCTCTCCTGATTTCTAAGTTACTCTGCTGTCCTCCCCCTTCCTCCTAATCTTGCTCTCTCCTTCTGCTCTAATGTCATTGTTCCTAGTTTTGTACCTTTTTTAGGAAAATAGATCACATTTGCAAGCATCCTTTTTTTACAAGTTCAGTAAAAGTTCAAACATAAATTCAAATCATAAATTGAATAAAAAAACATTTACAACAGAGATGTTCATATTTGTTTCCATTACAACTAGTTATCTAGCTAGACATTCATTATCTGTTACTAGTCCACAGGTTGAGAGTCTAAAACTATATTTTTTGTGTCTAAGTTAGCATTGAAGTTTTGTATAGATAAACCCAGTCACTATTTTATCTTCTGTCCTTGCATCTACAGTAAATCCTTCATTCCCTTTTACGACCTTTGGTTAATTGTCTAACAGTCCTAAGGAATGTACTCTAAGTTGTAAAAGCCCACATTCTATCTCAGAAGCAATTAACTCATGACACACAAAGACTGGCAGAGTTCTATATATCAGAGTTTTTATAACAGAGAGGGCTTTAATAGCAGTCCTACTATAAAGGGCTAAGTAGTTATTAGTATAATTTTAGGAATTCTTATAAAATCATTAGGAATTAGGAAATCATATATTTGTCTAAATAGCATCACTATAAGACAGTACATCCACACTACCAGACAGTGCATCGTTGCTGATCTCAAAACTCTGCCCAAAAGTATGGGCTGCCAGGCGGTGGTGGCGCACGCCTGTGATCCCAGCACTCTGGGAGGCAGAGGCAGGCGGATTTCTGAGTTCGAGTCCAGCCTGGTCTACAGAGTGAGTTCCAGGACAGCCAGGGCTACACAGAGAAACCATGTCTCGAAAAAAACAAATCCAAAAAAAAAAAAAGGTATGGGCTAATACCTAGTGGTTGTTATATATATTTAATAACAAAGGGAAAGGCATATTAATAGAAGGAATATCTCCTAAAATGCCATCCCCTCGGCCTTGCCTACAAGGGCTTATTCATTGTGGTTCACAGTCCACAGTGAAATCATCCCAGGAAGATACCTGCTAGTCTTTAGAGTATCCCAGATGGCTCCTGGCAGACAACTAACACTGCAGGTGTGCAAATGAGAGGCAACATTGCCCTCTGGTGCCATGCAACATGAGAACTGTGGAAGGCAGATTGTGAGCTCACATTGTATGCAGCACAGGTACAGCTATGTAAAACTGTGTTGGTAAGCTGGGGTGTTTAACTTAGTCTAACATATATGCTGGCTTTTATACTTAGCTAAATGAGTTTCCTTAGAAGCTTTGCATGTGTCAGTGTATAGATACATTAATCTGGTTTTTCCTAGGTTTCTAGTTCTAGAGAGACAGCTCAGTAAGGAAGAGCACCAGCTGTTCTTCCAGAAGATCTGCTTAGATTCCCAGCACCCACTTGGTGGCTCATAACCATCTGTAACCCTAGTGCCAGGAGATCTGACACTCTTTTCTGATCTCCAGGGGCATTGCACATATATAATGCACATACATACATGCAGGCAAATACATGCAGGCAAATACATGTAAAAAATAAAATTTAAAAAGTGCATTCATTGTTTTTAATTGCTACTTTCCTCTGCCATGCCCATACTCACCTCTAAGATGAGCAGAACCACTACTTGCCCTCTCACTTTCTAAGTTTTGGACCTAAATCGCTAGTTAGTACATAGGCATAAAACTGCTATGAATGAAAAGAACTAACAGCAGTCACTGTGCAATGGTCAAACTGAAGGCCTGACCTGAACTGATGTACATCCATGTTCTGGGTTCTTGGTCCCCAGGGCCTCTGCAAGAACTCTTATTGACAAAAGGACTGGCAACTGCATCTGTCAGTCACACTGTGATACCCATTTTTCTCCCTACCCATCCCCGTCTTGAGACAGGCTTTCACCCTCTAGCCTCTTCCCCCTCAGCCTTCTAAGAGCTTGAATTAGTGGCATACATGATACCCAGCTCATACTTTGTTTCTGAAACATCAAAGAACTGTAATGGGGTCTTATGAGATTGCTGTCTTTATGAACTGGAGTGTGGTAGAAAGCCAGGTACCTGTATTTCTTCGCGCTCCTTTTTATCTGGGAATGTTCTTGCAGCTGCTGTGTACTTCTCGAAGACTTTGCGCTCCTTTTGTAGTTTCTTTGTCTCCTCCTTTCTATACTCTTCTATTCGAGCCAGTTCTCTTGCTTTTTGTTGTTCAAAGTCAGCAATTTCTTTCCTACAATGAACATACCACATTGTCATGGGACAGTCTCAGTATAATGACCTATGTGCACCCAAGTATAATAGCATAAGCTGTCGTTCCTAACATTTGGTGGCTGAGGGTAGATATAGGATCCCTTGAGTACAGAAAGACTCAGCTCCAGCCTGTGCAACACTGAGAGACCCTTCATCACAAAACTTAACAAAACAAATAAACAAACAAACAAAAAAGCCCTATGCTATAATCCCCACTGCTAAAAAATAAGTAAATAAGTAAATCCACCTATGATCCACTGGCCTCAAAGGTTAGCCAGTTCACTTGCCCTAACATTCATTCATCAAGCATCTACTAGGTGCCCACTGTGAATGTAGGAAGTGAGATGGCACAGCCTCTCAGAAACAGCACCAGCAGACGGCTCCACAGGTGAAAGGGCACTGCACAAATCTGATGCCGAGTTGGATCCCATGGTGGAAAGAGGACAGAGTCCTGAAACTGTCCTCTGACCACACTAGTACCATGTCATGAACAAACCTCACAACATATACATGATACACACACAAATAGCGAAAAATAAATAAATGTATGACACATTAGAAGCATTAGGAAGAAAACAAGAAGCACACACAATAACAAATGTAAAAATAATTTTTAAAAAAATGTAATAAATGTGGAAGACTGGAGTGCACTCACACAGTGGTGCTCGCAGAGTGGATTAAGGGAGACATTAAAGGCAGCCTAAGACTCAGAACTGGATGGCTGGGCTGGAACTGTGGCCCTCTCCCTTAAGAATGCAGACCTAGGCAGCCCTTCTTGTCAGGACATGTTTCCTCAGCACTATCTGCTGGCCAGTTTCAGTTCTCACAGATTTATAATCCACAAAATACATAACCTGAACTATGCACCGTAGTCTTGCTTTGGAAAAGGATTTCATATCTCCCAGGGAGCTAGGATCTGAAATTAAACTGCTCTATGGGTCAGAAATCCATTCATATTCTCATATCTGGAACTCCACAGACACTGTTCTACGACATAGAAAATACCCTCAGGAAACAAACTTGGCCCAAAAGAGTGGCTGCCTTAAACCCACAGAATGCCCATACTGTAGGAGACTGGCTGCAAAACCTGAGGGTGCTGGGGTGTAAGCCGATCCCAGCTCTCACCCCACTCCAGGGGCACACAGCCCACAGGTGTCTAAAAGGAAACTACAAGTACTAGCATTTACCTTCTGTTCACTGCAGTAGGCACTGCAGCTCAAGAAGTAAGCTGGACAGAGACCACTACAGAAAACCACAGCTAGTCAAAATGCAGAATTGTGGACCCCAGGCCCAGGGGACATATCTACAAAGCACTCTAGCACCCAGTGCTCAGGGGACATGGTGACAGAGGGAGCAGAAAGACTAAGCACCAGACATCAGGGAGTCTGCTGTGAGATTGTGTCTTCTAACAATGTGAAGCCATACCCATAGTCTACTGACATAACTACGGAAAAACCATGAACTGAACAAGAGTGAGGCTGAGAGCAGAAAAAACAGTCTTCCCCACGGAAAGGCACACGGGAAAGTCATCCAGTACCAAACGGTCAGCCCTGAAAACACACATATGAGTAACTGACAGACAGACAGACTGAGCAAGTTGTATTTAGGAATACACATGTATATACACACATGAATGCAATAACAATGAAAAGAAGGCCATGAATTTAAAAGAGGAAGGAGGGGTATGTGGAAGTGTTTGGACAGAAGGGAAAAAGGGAGGGAGAAATACTGTAATTCGGTTATAATCTCAAAAAAAGAGTAAGCAATGAGTAAGAAGAATACATCCTACCCCTTGGTTAAACATACCTTTTCTACTCCCTCAAGGGTGGATTCATACACCAGTTAAACCTAACAGGCACACAGAGAGCACCACCCAACTGCAAGAGCTCATCCTTCCCAAATATGAATAGAGCATCCCTACCATTTGGAGGCTGTGAGACGGCCCTCAGCAATCTAAACTGAATGAAATCATGCAAAGTACCCTGTCTAGCCAGAAGAGAGCAAGTTCCAGAAACTGGTACAACTAAACACCAGCAAGCACGCTGGAAAGGCATGGCTCTGGGGTTTTGGTTGGTTGGTTTGGGGTGTAGGGATTGGCACAGGGTCTCGTTCTGTCATTCTGTTATACCCATGGTAGCCTCACATTTGTGGCATCCTCCTGCCTCAGTTTCCTCAGTGCTGGGACTACAAGGCTGAGCCACCACTTTTTTGATTTACTGGTTTATTCAAATTTTAATCTATTTTAAACATTGTATATTTGTGGTAATTTATGATTATAAAGCATCCTTTTTCTTAGAATGCTATAAAGGCCCATTTCATTTGTATGCATAGGGTCCCATTCTAAAGTATCCAGTTTCCTTGCAAATTTTAAATCTGACTGAAATATATACATATAATATTAAACTATAAAAAAATTAGTGGATTTTCAGCATAACAGTGTGAATATGCCATGACCTCCAAATTTGTTTAAAGGTTGGCTTCTATTTCTGAAAAATTCTGTGTAATGAGTATAAAATACCATGTGAGTTTGTAATGCTAAATCCCCATTTTAAACATCACTTTCTATGTGTATATGGGAAACAACAAAGGTAGTCACATGTACCTCAAAAGTAGTAGGTATTCTACACATCAAATGAGGTACAAGAAGAAAGGAAGAGTGACCCCTTGTTCTGGAAAGACTCAGTGAAGCAGTATTCAGCAAAACCAGAACGGGGAAGTGGGAAGGGGTGGGTGGGAGGACAGGGGGAGAGAAGGGGGCTTACGGGACTTTCTGGGAGTGGGGGGGCTAGGAAAGGGGAAATCATTTGAAATGTAAATAAAAAATATATTGAAAAAAAGTAGTAGGTATTTTATTTTAATGTTATGTTTACACAATTCAATGTTAATTTTTTTCTAGTGTCCTTTTCCATGGCAATTAACTGACATTTTAAAGTAATATAAAACAACATACTATTACAGCAAATATCTTCAACAAAATTATGGAAGAAAACTTCCCTAACCTAAAGAGAGAGATGCCCATGAATATACAAGAAGCCTACAGAACTCCAAACAGACTGGACCAGAACAGAAATACATCCTGTCACATAATAATCAAAACCCCAAATGTATTAAACAAAGAAAGAATATTAAAGGCAGTAAGAGAAAAAGGCCAAGTAACATATAGAGGAATACGTATCAGAATTACACCAGACTTCTCACCAAAGACCATGTAAGCTAGAAGATCCTGGGCAGATCTCATACAGACTCTAAGAGAACACAAATGCCAGCCAAGACTACTATACCCAGCGAAACTCTCAATTACTATAGTTGGAGAAACCAAGATATTCCATGAAAAACCAATTTTACACAATATCTTTCCACAAACCCGGCCCTACAAAGGATAACAGGGGGAAAACACCAATACAAGGAGGGAAGCCACACCCTGGAAAAAGCAAGACAATAACCTTCTTTCATCAAACCCAAAAGAAGATAACCACTCAAATATAAAGTTAACATCAAAAATGACAGGAAGCAATAATCACTATTCCTTAATATCTCTTAACATCAATGGACTCAATTCCCCAATAAAAAGACATAGACTAACAGACTGGATATGTAAACAGGACCTTACAATTTGCTGCATACAGGAAACACACCTCAGTCTCAAAGACAAAAACTACCTTAGAGTAAAAGGCTGGAAGACAATTCTACAAGCAAATAGTCTCAGGAAACAAGCTGGAGTAGCCATTCTAATATCAGATAAAATTGACTTTCAACCAAAAGTCATCAAAAGAGACATGGAAAGATACTTCTTGCTGGTCAAAGGAAAAATCCACCAAGAAGAACTCTCAATTCTGAACATCTATGCTCCAAATGCAAGGGCACCCTCATTCATAAAAGAAACTTTACTTTTCAGCTCAAAGCACACATTGCACCTAACACAATAATTGTGGATGACTTCAACACCCCACTCTCCTCAATGGTCCAATCAGGAAAACAGAAACTAAACAGGGACACAGTGAAACTAAATGAAGCTTTGGATCAATTGGATTTAATACATATCTATAGAACATTCCATCCTAAAGCAAAAGAATATACCCTTTTCTCAGCACCTCATGGTACCTTCTCCAAAATAGATCATATGATTGGTCACAAGACAGACCTCAACAAATATAAGAAGATCGAAATAATCCCATGCCTCCTATCAGATCACTATGGAGTAAAAGTGGTCTTCAACAGGAACAAAAACAACAGAAAGGCCCACATACACATGGAAACTGAACAATACTCAATGATACTTTGGTCAAGGAAGAAATAAAGAAATCAAAGACTTTTTAGAATTTAACGAAAATGAAGGCACAACATACCCAAATCTATGGGACACAATGAAAGCAGTACTAAGAGGAAAACTCATAGCCCTGAGTGCCTCCAAAAAGAAAATGGAGAGAGAATACACTAGAAGCTTAAAGGCACAACTGAACGCCCTGGAACAAAAAGAAGCTAATTCACCCAGGAGAAGAAGATGAGAGGAAATCATCAAACTCAGGGCTGAAATCAATCAAGTTGAAACAAAGAGAACCATACATAGAATCAACAAAACCCGGAGCTGGTTCTTTGAGAAAATCAACAAGATAGATAAACCCTTAGCCAGACTAACCAAAGGGCACAGAGACAGTATCCAAATTAACAAAATTAGAAATGAAAAGGGAGATATAACAACAGAAACTGAGGAAATTCAAAAATCATCAGATCCTACTACAAAAGCCTATACTCAACACAACTGAAGAATCTGGAGGAAATGGACAATCTTAGACAGATACCAAATACCAAAATTAAATCAGGATCAAATAGATCATCTAAACGGTCCCATAACCCCTAAAGAAATAGAAGGGGTCATAGAAAGTCTTCCAACCAAAACAAGCACAGGACCAGATGGTTTTAGTGCAGAATTCTATCAGTCCTTCAAAGAAGACTTAACACCAATACTCTTAAAACTATTCCACAAAATATAAACAGAAGGAACACTACCCAATTGGTTCTATGAAGCCACAATTACGCTGATACCAAAACCACACAAAGATCCAACAAAGAAAGAAAACTTCAGGCCAATTTCCCTAATGAATATCAACGCAAAAGTACTCAATAAAATTCTTGCCCACAGAATCCAAGAACACATCAAAATGATCATCCACCCTGATCAAGTAGGCTTCATCCCAAGGATGCAGGGATGGTTCAATATACGGAAATCTATCAATGTAATCCACTACATAAACAAACTCAAAAAAAAAAAAAAACCACATGGTCATTTCATTAGATGCTGAAAAAGCATTTGACAAAATTCAGCATCCTTTCATGCTTAAAGTCTTGGAAAGAACAGGAATTCAAGGCCCATACCTAAACATAGTAAAAGCAATATACAGCAAAACAGTAGCCAACATCAAACTAAATGGAGAGAAACTTGAAGCAATCCCACTAAAATCAAGGACTAGACAAGGCTGCCCCCTCTCTGCATATCTTTTCAATATAGTTCTTGAAGTCCTAGCTAGAGCAATTAGACAACATAAGGAGGTCAAAGGGATACAAATTGGAAAGGAAGAAATCAAACTATCACTATTTGCAGATGATATGATAGTATACTTAAGTGACCCAAAAAACTCTACCATAGAACTCCAACTCCTACAGCTGATAAACAACTTCAGCAAAGTGGCTGGTTACAAAATCAACTCAAGCAAATCAGTAGCCTTCCTATATTCAAAGGATAAGCAGGTTGAGAAAGAAATTAGGGAAATGACACCCTTCACAATAGCCACAAACAGTATAAAGTACCTTGGGGTGACTCTTACCAAACATGTGAAAGATCTGTATGACAAGAACTACAAGACTCTGAAGAAGGAAATGGAAGACCTCAGAAAATACAAAAATCTGCCATGCTCGTGGATTGGCAGGATTAATATAGTTGAAATGGCCATCTTGCCAAAAGCAATCTACAGATTCAGCGCAATCCCCATCAAAATCCCAACTCAGTTCTTCATAGAGTTAGAAAAAGCAATTCTCAAATTCATCTGGAATAACAAAAAACCCAGGATAGCTAAAACTTTTCTCAACAGTAAAAGAACTTCTGGGGGAATCTGTATCCCAGACCTCAAACATTACTACAGAACAATAGTGTTAAAAACTGCATGGTATTGGTACAATGGCAGGCAAGTGGATCAATGGAATAGGACTGAAGACCCAGAAATGAACCCACATACCCATGGTCACTTGATCTTCGACAAAGGAGCTGAAAACATCCAGTGGAAAAAAAGATAGCCTTTTCAACAAATGATGCTAGTTCAACTGGAGGTCAGCATGCAGAAAAATGTGAATTGATCCATTCTTACCTCCTTGTACTAAGCTAAACTCCAAGTGGATCAAGAACCTCTACATAAAACCTGACACAATGAAACTAATAGAAAAGAAACTGTGGAAGAGTTCCTGAACAGAACACCAATAGCTTACGCTCTAAGATCAAGAATTAACAAATGGGGCCTCATAAAATTACAGTTTCTGTAAGGCAAAGGACACCGTCAAAAGGACAAAACGGCAACCAATAAATTGGGAAAGGATCTTCACCAAGCCTACATCTGACAGAGGGCTAATATCTAATATATACAGACCCCAGAGAACCAAATAACCCTATTAAAAAATGGGGTACAGAGCTAAACAAAGAATCTTCACCTGAAGAACTTCAGATGGCTGAGAAGCACCTTAAGAAATGTTCAACATTATTAATCATTAGAGAAATGCAAATCAAAACAACCCTGAGATTTCACCTCACAAAGTCAGAATGGCTAAGGTTAAAAACTCAGGAGACAGCAGGTGTTGGCGAGGATGTGGAGAAAGAGGAACACTCCTCCACTGCTGGTGGGATTGCAAGATGGTACAACCACTTTAGAAATCAGTCTGGCGGTTCGTCAGAAAACTGGGCATAACACTTCTGGATGACCTTGCTATACCTCTCCTGGGCATATACCCAGAGGATTCCCCAGCATGCAATAAGGACACATGCTCCACTATGTTCATAGCAGCCTTATTTATAATAGCCACAAGCTACAAAGAACCCATATGCCCCTCAATGGAGGAATGGATATAGAAAATGTGGTATACTTACACAATGGAATACTACTCAACAATTAAAAACAATGAATTCATGAAATTCTTAGGCAAATGGTTGGAACTGGAAAATATCCTAAGTGAGGTAACCCAATCACAAAAGAATACACATGGAATGCAATCACTGATAAGTGGATATTAATTATCCCAGAAGCTCTGAATTCTCAAGACAATTAGCATATCAAATGATACCCAAAAAGAGGGAAGGAGAGGGCCCTGGTTCTGAAAAGAGTTGATCCAGCATTATAGGAGAGTACCAGGACAGGGAATTGGGAAGGGGGGTGATTGGGAAATAGGCAGAGGGAAGAAGGCTTATGGGACCGATGGGGAGGGGGGAACCAGGAAAGGGGAAAGCATTTAGAATGTAAACAAAGAATATAGAAAATAAAAAAAATTAAAAATTAAAAAGAGAAAGAGAGAGAGAGAGATGAGCTTCACGGTAGTTACATGGTTAATTCAAGTGCCATTCCCTGGGTACGATGGCTTTAATATGCTGAGCGCAGGATCATCCAATATTATTGAATTTAGGAAAAATAATGAAGTGACTAGGAGAAAAAAACAAATGAACAGAAAACTCAAAATAAATAAATAAATAAAACCAGCAAAGTGAAGGTCATGATTTGCAAAAGAGGGCCCATAAGATCGATAAAAGCTCCACACAGATCCTCTGAATTCATGTCACTATTTGATTAAATTATCTGTAAGAGTTTGGAGGTACAGCTCTAGTGTTATAATTTTATAAAATATAAACTTTTATCAAAAATATTTATACATTGTAACAATCTATTGCTTTTGCCCTCCATAACTGCCAACACAAAATGCATAAAATGTACTTCACGTAAATGCTACAGTTTGGACTGTCTGCTTGGCCACTGTACAAAATGGTGAAATTAAAAAGTATGCTCATCAGGGAAATGTAAATCAAAACAACCCTGAAATTCCACCTCAGACAAGTCAGAATGGCTAAGATGAAAAACTCAGGGGACAGCAGATGCTGACAAGGATGTGGAGAAAGATGAACACTCCTCCACTGCTGGTGGGATTACAAGCTGGTATAACCACTCTGGAAATCAGTTTGGTGGTTCCTCAGGAAAATGGACATAGTACTACTAGAGGCCCCTGCTATACCACTCCTGGACATATACACAGAAGATACTTCAACATGTAATAAGGATACATGCTCCACTACGTTCAGAGCAGCCATATTTCTAATAGCCAGAAGTTGGAAAGAACCCAGATTCCCTCAACAGAGGAATGAATACAGAAAATGTGGTCCTTTACACAATGGAGTACTACTCAGCTATTAAAAACAATGAATTCATGAAATTCTTAGGCAAATGTATAAAACTAGAAAATATCATCCTGAATTAGGTAAACCAACCACAAAAGAACACACATGATATGCACTCATGATAAGTGGATATTACCCCAGAAGCTCAGGATACCCAAGATATAATTCACAGACTACATGAAGCTCAAAAAGGAAGACCAAAATGCTGATACTTTGGCCCTTCTTAGAACGGGGATCAAAATACCCATGGGAGGAGATTCAGAGACAAAGTGTGGAGCAGAGACAGAAGGAAAGGCCAATTAGAGACTGTTCCACCTGGGGATCCATCACATATAGAGATGTGTGGATCTCTACACACAAACCCAGACACTACTGCGGATGCCAACAAGTGCTAGCTGACAGGAACCTGATATAGCTGTCTCCTGAGAGGCTCTGCCAGTGCCTGACAAATACAGAGGGGGATGCTCTCAGCTCATTGAACTGAGCACAGGGTCCCCAATGTAGGAGCTAGAGAAAGGACCCAAGGAGCTGAAGGGGTTTGCAGCCGCACAGGAGGAACAACAATATGAACCAACAAATATCCCCAGAGCTCCCAGGGACTAAACCACCAACCAAAGAGTACACATGGAGGGAATCATGCCTCCAGCTACATATGTAGCAGAGGATGGCCTTTTCAGACATCAATAAGAGGAGAGGCCCTTGGTCTTGTGAAGGGTTGATACCCCTGTGTAGGGAAATACCAGGACAGGGAGGCGGAAGTGGGTGGGTTGGTGAGCAGGGGGGAGGGGGGAAGGGATAGGGGGTTTTCAGAGAGGATATGAGGAAAGGGGATAATATTTGCAATGTAAATAAAGCAAATATCTAATAAAAATAACACAAAAACAGGATGCTTAGAACTCAGAGCATTACACCTTGGACATACATATGTATAGTGCATACTATGATCCTCACTGTGACTGACAAACAAACGATGCCTAGACTGATGTAAGTGTACAGGGCGTGTCAATAAAGGGCTCATCATGTTTTGGGAGATCTGGCTAAATATCCTTGAGTGTTTAGACTTTGGGAATGCATACAGTTAGCACAATGTCTTGGTTCCAGATGATCAGAAGTTTTCACTCTTAATATTAAATAAATGCTGAAGTTCTGAGCCACCATCCCCAGCTTTTATGGTTTATTTCATTTTATTTTGCAGTACTGGAGACTAAACTCACAGCCTCACATTTGTGAGTTCAACCATTGAATAGTCTTGACTACATTGGGAGACTCAAAAATTAAAGAGAGACAGAGACAGAGAGACAGAGAGAGAAACAGAGAAAGACATACAGAAAGAAAAAAGAAAAAAGAAAAAGAAAGAAAGGAAAGAAAGAAGGAAGGAAGGAAGGAAGGAAGGAAGGAAGGAAGGAAGGAAGGAAGGAAGGAAGGAAGGAAGGGGAGGAAAAGGGAGAGGGACAGACAGACAGACAGACAGGTGAAGGTAGGTGCTGCCTAGACAGAGAATCAGACATGCAGAAGAAAATAGCACATGAGATAAAAACAAAAGGGAAAGTGGCCGTGAGACCACAGAGGCAGAAATCTCACTGATCCACTGCCTCAGCCACCAGAAGGTGGGTGGGTAACAAAGCCCAGCTAGAGGTCTGGTCTTCAGCCTTCCAGCTTCTAGACACACAAATTTCTATTGGTCCCCAAGTCACAGTGCTTTGTTAACAACAACCTGGGAAATGACCATACTGGCCAGTTGCCACTGGGTTCAGAACTACAAACTGTTTTTTGAATTTCAACTCATCTTACCACTGAAAGTTTCTCTTTAATGTATATGGATAAACTAGGTCAGTTCATTTAATTAAAATAAATTTTTTGAGACAGGTCCTCATGTAATCCAGACTGGTCTTGAATGCCCTATATAGTTGAGAGCAACCTTGAACTTCTGATTCTCCTGCTATTAACTCCCAAATCCTGGGGTTATAGGAACGTGATGCCACACACCTCAGGCTCAGGGCTGCTGGGACCCAAATGCAGGAAACCTCATCATGCAAGGTAAGCATTCGCATCGAAGCTACCTCCCCTGAACTAAGAATATACTGATATAACAGAAATGTATCCTCTTTTCATTTACAGAAATATGTCTTCTTTTTCATTTATATCTGTTACAAGAGATGAAAACTGCCAAAACTTTGAACAAAGTCTTAAAGAAACAAATAATTGTATTTTCTCTTCTCATAGATGAAAACTTACCTCAGTTTTTCCAAGGCACTTTCTCGTTCAATACGAAGTTTAGCTAAAGATGTGTTCTCAGCTTTAAATTTTTCTATTTCTGATTCCAATTCAATAACTTTCTCTCTTAAAACCTGAGATCGAACACTGTCACCTATAAAACAGACCATAAATTCTGAACTTTTTACAACCAAACACTAGCTATCTATGAATGCAACAGTCAAGAAGGTTTGTCATGGAACCTGTGCCATTATGAAGCTGGCTTTGTAAAAGCAAACAGTTTAACCTTAGGAAAGAATCAAGGTTGGACAGCTGCATGCCTGTAATTCAGTGCTCAGAAAGCAGAGGCAGAAGGATTACTCTAAATTTAAAGGCAGCTTGGTCTACATAGTGAGTTCCAGCCCAACAAAGGACTGATACTATAGGTAAAAAGAAACAGTTTAACTCAAATCCTTTAAAAAGACTAGCAAGTATAGAATATGAATTAATTTACATGAGATCTGAAGGGCTAATCAAATACCCAAACCAAACATAAACAAAAGAAACAGCAGCTGGACATGGCCACACTTGTGATCTGATCACTCTGGAAATAAAGGAGAAAGGATCGGATCGAGAGTTCAAAGGCAGCTTGAGGTAGACAGTAAGTTCAGGCCGGCCTACAGAACTGGTCAGTATCCTATAACACACACGCGCGCGCACACACACGCGCGCGCGCACACACATACACAGACACACACACATGCACACACGCACATACACTCACGCACGCATACATACATGCGTGCACGCGCGCGCACACACGGAAGATAAGGGGGTTGCATAATTCTTTTTCATTATTAAATTTGCTATTTAAAAAGTAAATAGAGAAATTTTTGGAAACACTTTTTATTGTTTAAAATTATATGTACATATAAGTCTGCATATAGATATATACATGTAAGTGTGGTACCCACAGAGACCAGAGGTATTAGACCAACTGGAGCTAGAGTTACAAACCATTGTGAGCCACCTCATGTGGGTGCTGAGAGCTACATTTGCATCCTTCCTAAGAACAGCAGTGCTTTAACTGTGAGCCATCTCTCTAGTCTCAAAACAGAGAATGCTTTACCCTAGAGTTCAACAATCCTAATCTGGCTATCACTTAGTCCTGCCCTCCTGAAAGGTACATCTGGTCTATACAAGAAGATAAAAGTATGTTGTAGACAGAACATTGTATACATGTCAATATCACAATAAAAGTACATATGAAGTGTCTACAAAGAAAGCCCCAAAATGGTATGAAATTTACCTTTGGAAATTTTAATTATAGATGTTTTTGCTTTGTTACATTTTCAAGCATTCAAATTTCCTGCATATCTGAGTTTATGTGTTAGAGCAATCTTAAAATATTACCTTAAGCAAAGAGCTGGAAGTGAGGATGCGGCTAGTAAGAGCACTTGCTATCCTTCCGGGGATCCGAAGTGGTTCCCAGCACTCACACAGGTGCTTACAACCACCTGGGTGGTCAGCACCAGGAATCTGAGGCCTCTTCTGGCCTCCTCAGGCACCCACATATCTATGTCAGATACGCACGCACATACACATGCACACACACATGCACACACGCACAGACACTGACACAAATTCTTATGTATCTTAAATAAGTCATGGGAAAATGGCTCTAAGAAGTAGAAGTAGAAATACTGCTTTAATGCACACACACATATATATTTACTTTTCTACATGTAAGATTATTTCAGAATGCATAAATGCAATGAATGGTAATGTTTATACCATCATGAAATGCCAAATCTAGGCAAGGAAAAAATATAATTGTATAGCAGATACACACACACACACACACACACACACACACACACACACTACACCTTATCAACAATCTGTAATTTCTAAGTTTCAGTTCCTAGCAGTCAGCTACAAGCCACATATATTTAGCAGAAAGCTTCAGAGATTGTTTTCAAACTGTTCCGTTCTAAGTAGCAGCGCAGTGAAACAGCAGTGTCCCACTGAGGCATTGTCCGCTTATGTCCACGCAGCCCAAAAAGTCACTCATTAGTCACTTGGGACCCGTGGTAGGGTCAGACCCACTGTTGC
The DNA here is from genome assembly GCF_947179515.1 of Apodemus sylvaticus. Lineage (NCBI taxonomy): Eukaryota > Metazoa > Chordata > Mammalia > Rodentia > Muridae > Apodemus > Apodemus sylvaticus. Next base: position 71,111,042 of record NC_067479.1, on the reverse strand, counting down.
AGAATTGCAATGTTCCTATTTAACTCTTAATGCCCTAAAGGACAAGAGTGGTGTGCTGGCAATCTGATTGTGCCAAAGATAAAGTGCATGAAAATTACGTGCACATTAAAAACAATGACAGTGTAGTAGCACACCCTCTAACATTTTCTCATGCCTTGACTTACCTGGTGGTTGATCTTGACTCAGGTTTAACTTGGGTTCATTTTCTAAGTGTGAATCTATTTTTGGCTTTGGTTTCAAAGAAGGGAAGAATTTTACCATCAAGTCAGATGGAGGAGGAGGGCTTGTGTTCCTGTCAGACTTGCTGAAGTCCTCTCCCTTCTTGACTGGTGCAATTTTCCTTTTTATTGTCTTGTCCAGAACATGCCCTTCACTCTGACTGTGGCACTGTGTCTGAGGTGTACCATACATGGCTTCCTCTCTGGGAATAACACTGTGTTCACATGGATTCTCCTCAAGGTCTGTCCAAGATCTTTCATCATCGAAGTCAATTTTACTCCCATCTTGAGAAGAGGGCAGTCTCAGTGGTTCCAATACTTTATTGTTCAGGTTTTCAACTATGACAGACTCATCACTGCTACACTCCTTTTCAGATAGATCCAGGTCTGCATCTCTCCATTTATCTTCTTGAGCCCCAGTGTCCCTAAAAGGTCCTTTGGTATCACAGACTTGTGGACTGTCCTCTCTGTTACTGAAGACCCTGTCCCCAACCTCGGTGGACGGTTTGATGGTAATGTCATGCTGCTCCTCAGACTCAGTGCTACTGTCGCTGTGGGCAACATCATCATTCCTTGCATCCCATCGGCTCTGGTTCTCAGACATGCTGGTTTGGAAGGCTTTCTTACTAAGTTTACAGGACAGTTCCCTCAAACCGTCAGGTGGCCCTGAACCCCGAGACAAGAGCATGGCCTCACATTCACTCTCGTTTTCATGTGCAACACCATGACAGGGAGTCTCACTGCGGTTCCTCTGACCCCTAGGATCTGCCTGCTGTGCCTTCTGCTGCTGCACAGCTTTGACAGGAGTAGAAGACAGCCTGTGACCCTCGTAGATCTGTTGATCCCTTTCTAAGATTTTCAGTACAAATGAGGAATTACTAGAAAATGATATTTCATCAGCAGCCCGTTCCAAAAATAAAAATTCATCTAATTCCAAGTTTTCCTTTTCTTTTTCTCGTTCCCAATTCTCTAATTTTTTCTGAAGAGAAAAATCCAGGGAAGATTCCGTCTCTCCGTCTGTCTCACATATCGGGCTCCTAGAGACCACACAGCCAACCGGTCCTGTGGAAAGAGGAAGTCTCTCTCTCCCCTGGGTCTTACTCCACACCTTGCAGCCAGCATCCCAGGGCTTTATACATGCAGGTACATTTTCCTTATTATTAGCTTGTACATTTCGTTCTGATTTGACCTGGTGTCTAAACTGTCCATCACATTTCTTCCCCATCTGTACTTTAAGTCCTGGTGGGGAGAGACTTTCTCTCATACTGGTCTTGGTCACTTTGGGTTTCTGCCTAAGTGAGGACAAGCCAGGCCTGGATCTAGCTTTACTGTCCTTTTTAATAGTGGGGGTGTCTGCACACAGGTCTTTATTGATGAGAGCCGTTTTCCTCTGCAAATGCTGTCTGTCTACTTTGGACCCAGACTGATCCTCCGATGGGCTCTGGGTACTTGCTGGCTTACTTTCGTTTCCCTTTTGAAGTTTAGATTTAGCATTAGTAAACCTAGCTAAACCATCTCCTCTTTTTAAAAATGGTTGCTTGGGTTTCGTTTTTGTTAGCAATGGTCCTTCTGCTTCCTAAAGTAAAATGACAAAATCTAATTAATTCGAATACACAAGTCATGTCAGTTTGAATACTGATAGCTATGGCCACACCGCTCCGCTCACCCGCAGCTGCTTCTGTCTCAGCTCTCGCTCTTCCAGTCGGATCTGCTCTTCTACGTAGTCCTCAAATGTCTGCTGCTTGCCTCTGATGGCAGCTCTGATGGGCCTAGTCATAAAAAACCACGTCATGAATCCCAGGACTTGGGAGGCAGAGGCAGGTGGATTTCTGTGTTTGAGGCCAGCCTGGTCTACAGAGTGAGTTCCAGGACAGCCAGGGCTACACAGAGAAACCCTGTCTTGAAAAACAAACAAAAAAAGCCAAAAGCAAACAAACAAAAAAAAAAAACACATCATGAACACTCAACTCAGTGTAACAGTCAGTACTCAGCCTGCACTATAAGCCAGCATTCTCCAGGACCAGGCGCAGGTTAGAGTTAAACAGCAGAGTGCAGGCCTCACGTGGACCAGACCCTAGTCCAAACCCCAGAACAAAGGGAAAACAGAAAAGAAAAAGAGCAAGATGTCCTCACATTCAGACATGAAAGCAGTCGGAGGCCAGTCAGAGCTACACAGTGAGACTCTGTCTCAAAACAAAACAGGGCAGGTAAAGGTACCTGCTGTGCAGGCCTTAACATAGTCATTATTTAACCTTAAACATAGGTTAAATAACATATTCAGTATATATTTTTAAATTAAGAAAGGTTGTCAAGTAAAACCATAATCAAAAGTTATCTGGCCTATAATATATATTAGAAATTCAAAGATATAAAAGAATAAATTAAAGATACTTTTTCTTTGAAGTACTTCTTTTAGTTTTCACTTTGAGGACAGGGTTTCTCTGTGTAGCCCTGGCCACCTGGAACTTCCTGTATACACCAGGCCAACCTTGGACTCTTTAGAGATCCACTGGCCTCTGCCTCCAGGATGCCGGAATTAAAGACATCGCCACCACTGCCCAGCTGAACTAACATTGTTTAATTTCTCTAACTTTAACTAATGATGCAAATATAATTTGTAACTGACATCAAATGTGAAGTTTCAACATCTGGTTTTCCTTTTTTCCATGACTGTATTTAACTATAAGGCAACATTTTTTTAAATAGGAGGGGGCACATCAAGGTCACTCTGTTTATTCCAGGCTATCTTCAGATTCTGCTGTGTAGCCTCAGTGCTAGGTTTACAGGCTCGAGTTACAATATCCAGCAGAAGGGGTGTGTGTGTGTGTGTGTGTGTGTGTGTGTGTGTGTGTGTGTGTGTGTAAGTGAGGAAACTCCACCCAGTTCTTCCAATACAAGGTCACGGCTACTTGAACTTTCCTTATTTCCCCACCAGTTTCTTGCGTAACAGTATGCAGTGGGTTACATCATCAACCTAATGCTCTGAAGCACATTCAAGAGAAACAGGAGAGCATAGATCTCTTGAACAGCAGGCTCAATAAGGAAAACATCACAGGGTTCACATCTTAGTACTTTTCTAAGAGCCATACCTTTCTTCAATATTAACCACTTCTGAGGAATCTCCACTTTTTTGTAAGTTTACATCCTTCCCTTCCTGACTCCTCCCCATCTTCTTTTCCCAACGAGGTAAAACACCTTCCCCTAGAATAAAAATTAGAGACAGCTTAGTTCAAAACTGCAGAATAAAGTTTTAAGACATAAGACAATCACAAGTTACTAATATTGAATGATTGTAGTACACAGGGCCTGTGCACTAGGTAGGACACAACCTAATGTACATCCCTTGCCTAGTAGAGCCTTAAATTTGATCCCCAGCACCAAAAAAAAAAACCAAAAAAAGGATTTGAAAAATGTAGCCAAGTAGGCTGACATACATCTGTGATACCAGCACA